>NC_081547.1:10118580-10292141 GCF_901000735.1 Corylus avellana | reverse complement strand
AGAAGCTGAGTGCACGACTGATAACTTTCTGTCAAACTTTTGAATTGTCTTTTGTTTAAGGCAGAGCTGATAACACAATGCATGCAATAAAAACCAATTTCACAGTCTATGGGACAAGTGCCAAACAAAAGATCAGCACAAAGCAACCAGAAGCCAACAAAGCACACTAAACCAAATAAAACAATCACAATAGACAAGTTAAAACCATTTCAAGTTGAACTTAGTTTAGAAATTAGCAGTTCTAAGCAATCACCAACAAATTCCTCACATTTTACCACAACCCACCAAAGTCCCAAGTCCAAAAATATACTCCATAGTCCAACATCCTCAGCCCATAAATTACTTTACTTCATAAATGTGGACCAAGGTAAAATATCAAAATCCAAAAAACCCCTACAAACACAAGAATAACCAACCAATAGGCCAAGACACAACAAAAACCCCTACATACGCATGTCGGCCAAAAATATCATAATTCGAACTAAAGAGCGTAATACACAAAAACAACAACCCCTCAAGAGACTAAAACCCAACTTCCAAGCTCAGTTATTTTTATGTTAATTCACCACTTATCCCAAAAGCTTAAGCTTATAGGAAGAGGTAAATTTAATGATTTAATGAACACTTTAACCCTCCCCCTCGACTCAAGTATGGGAGCAAACTCTATTTTCCTAGGTGAGGCCAACACGTAGAATATTTAATTTAAATGAGGGGTGAATTGACGAATTTAAGGTTCCCTTTGGCTATGATACCATGTTAAATCAACATTTGTCCTAAAGGCTTAAACTTTTGGGATAAGTGGTTATTTAAGACAGTAAAACAACAAATTCCATTAACCAATACCCGGCAAAAAGCAGAAAACGAAATTGAACAGCCTAAACAAACAAAGTTAAAACCAATGTGAGCCAATAACACATTTAAACACTAAAGAAATCTAAAAATACAAAAGCTTAACCAAGTTGCAAGCGGAAAATCAGTGAATCAACAAAAACCCATTAACCAAAACAAAGCAGAAAAGCACAAAATCAAAACAAACAAAGCGAAAGCCAGTGTGAAGCCCCCACCTTGGTTGAGCAATTTCTGTGCGGTTTCGTTAGGATCCATGTCAGTTTCCTTTAGGGCCGCATAGATATCCGATTCAGAGTGATTGCCCACAATTTCCTTGATGGATTGGATGGTCCTGCGCACGCGCGCCGAGAGTATCTGAGTCTCACCGCCCTCGACAAGCGAGCCACCAGAGACCATCTCAAACTCTCACCGAAAAGAACCCCAAAGCCCGACAACAAAAATCCAAAAATATATGTATTTACGTACTATATATATGTATAGGCAGCAATCAAAACCCTAATGTCGTTGGGAGAGAAGCTAGGGTTAGGGTCTTGGCTGAAGTATCACAGAACGGCTTTGAAAGAGAAAAGAAAGAGAGAGAGGGGAGTTTCTTGGGAGCGAGGGTTTTGAAAACGTTTTCTTGAAGGACTATGGAGAAAAAATCCCTCGTGCGTAGTGGGCTGCTCATAATTTGCCCTCCGTTTTCCGCTTAATTGCGTGATTGGCCTTCCTCTTGTATTGGGGCCAGTCCTAATTTCTCTGTTGTAAGTGGGCGCTAAGCAAGTGATGAGTTGGGGGGGTTTTAATAGCAGGATTTGGAAGGGACACGTGGCGTGGGGCCCTACAATCCAATTTGAATTGTAAACCCCTCCTGGCTCCAACCTCTTTCTTTGAAAATTAAAATTAAAATTAATTGACATTATTACTCTATCATTTGCATCACCATCATCATTGCATAAACAATGTTCATAAAAATTGAGACTGGCTTACGTTTGCCAATGGCCCTGTTTGCCAATGGCCCTAGGCCGATACTATTTCAGGGTTAGCCTCAATCCTAAAGATAAAAAAAAAATTTCACCTTAACATCAATTTCAACATTTCTACTTTTTATACTACATTAATCTTTTTTTATTATTATTATTCAAATAAAAAAATCACTACAAAATAAATTTTTTTTTCCATATAAAATATATTTTTTCACTGAAACACCATCTAAAGGAATCGAAGGACTCCTCAAACACCATCTACCTAAGAAAAAGGCTCACCACCTAATGTTAAAATTGGGTAAAGTCCACATACCTCCTTAAACTACCACTCAATTGACAATGTCCTCCAAAATTTTAAATTATGACAATGTCCCTCCTAAACTATCAAACCATTTTTAATGTTTCCCCCAATGACAAAACTACCCTTAGTAAAATAAAAACAAAAATACTAAAACTTCTAGAAAAGAAAAAACTTATATAAAAAAAAAAAATCCAACCGGTGGCCAAATATAAATTTTTGAGAAAAAAAAAATCCTTTTTATAAGAAAAATTAAAATTTTAGATTTTTTTTTAATATAAAAATTGAAGATTTTCGTTTTTTTTTTAATTTATGTTTTATAATTTTTTTAAATAAAAATTTCGTTTAAAAAAATTTAAATTTTCGTTTCCTAAAACAAAATTTTTTAAAAAAATCATTTTTTAAATAAAAATTTATGTTTTTTAAAAAAAAATATTCGTTTAAAAAAAATTGTTTTTTTAATTAAAACTTTCGTTTTTTTTTTTTTTTTCAAATTTATATGAGTATTTTTGTCTTATTGAGAAATACATATGGGCATTTTTATCTTTTTACAAACCTTGTAGAGGATATTAACAATGTTTTAGTAGTTTGAGGGTACATTGTCAATTGAGTGGTAATTTGAGGAGGTATGTAAACTTTACTCTTCTTTTTTATTTTATGAGTAAAGACCAATTTTATTAAACTCAAAACAAAAATCATATATCAAACACACCAAAACATCGTGGTTTTGTATATTATTATTATTATTATTATATAATAGTAGGCAGTTAGTTTTTTCCTCTTTTTTATTTTCTTTTCTTTTCTTTTCTTTTTTTTTTTTTTTGAATTGAGATTCCATTATCAAAAGAAACCAGATCAAAGGTCAATGGATACAATATGATGAATACACTCAGGGACATTGTCCACCCAAACCCTATCCTCGCTTATCGTTAATCCATATTTCGCGAGAGTATGGGCTGCTATGTTTGCAATTCTATTAATATGACAAACCTACCATTCATGCATACCATTAAGGAGAGGTTTAGCATCATTTATCACGGATCCATACCTACTGCAGCAAATTGCTTCCTTCTTCAGTGCATTTACTACCTCCATGGAGTCTCCTTCCAAAATCAATGTCGAAAGCCCTATGCCTAATTCCACTGACTTACACGCTGCAATTGCTTTTGTTGTAGTAGGTTCCGTGATATTGGGTCTCGATGCTGCCATAGTAGCCACTACACCACCTGTATGATCACGTGCAATGCAACTGATCCCCATTCTCCTCCCCTCCCTGTCAATTGCGGTATCCCAGTTTAACTTGATGACTTTGGCTTGTGATTTACTCCATTTCGCACCCATCGAGACTGGTCGAGGGACTATGGTAGTCCTTCTCCCTTGCTCTGCTTTTATGAAATTATCTACCTGTGACTGAGCTGTATTCATAATGCTATCTGGTGATGAAAACTCTCCCCCAAACACCTTGCTATTGCGCCTTAACCATAAAAGCTTTGCCACAATAATCAATTTTTTCCAGCTCATCCACTTCCAGTTTCTCCACCAAACTAAGAAAAATATTCACAAAGCCAACCTCCATACTAGGACACTTCTGAACTTTATTACTGCACACAGCCCATACATCGCAAGCAGCTTCACAATTCCACAAGGCATGCTCCACTGTCTTCTCCTCCTAATTACAAATGGGGCAAAGAGGGTCCTCCGTTATTCCTTTCTTGTAGAGATTGAGCTTAGTTGGAAGGATATTGTTACAAGCCATAGAAACACCTTTGTGACATGAGGCATCCTTAGATTCCAAACCGTCTTCCATAGCTTGTTAACCGCCCCTCCGTTAATACTCCCAACTGATTTAAAGATACCTCCCACGCTGCTACCCAAATCAGAACCTTCCATATTCGCTCCCCTTTCCCCAGCTGTGTGATGCGAATCCCCTTCCTCATAATGAGCAACCGTTATATTTCCTTTCTCAAACAGATCCCCATTAATGCCAATATTTCTTTTCGCATTGGCCTGCATTGAATTCCCATGATTTCCGCTAATATTGTCGTCTGCCATTCCATGCCCCTGTCCCGATGGTGTGCCCTCCTTCGTTTGTCGGCGACCATGGAAATCCCCCCCAGCGCTGTTCCCCGAACAATGAGGAGCAAACTTGGTCTGGTGCCCATCTTCCTCCTAAGAACGATTCGGGAAAGACACTCTCAACCACGGACCATACTCTTTCTTCAGTTTTTCCCCCTGATCATTTGGATAGTGTCGTTTGGGACATCCCAACGCCTCATGACAGATGATACCGCAGTAAAAACAGAACCGTGGTATTTTTTCATATTGAAAAGCTACCCAACGAGTTCTGTCCTTTACTTTGAGCATTTTGCCGCTGAGAAGGGGCTTGTGCAGGTTCAGTTTGATTCGCACCAGGAGGAATTTTCCCCAGCCAACTCCTTCCTCGTCTGTGTCCACCTCCTCTACCTCTCCAATATGAGACCCCAATCTTTCACCTGTAGCTCTTCCCATACATGCCAATGGAAGGTTAAACATCCTTACCCAAAACGAAGCAAAATTGAATGTAGGGGTGGCAAAATGGGTACCTGACACGACCCGCGAGTACCCGTTACACAATTAGCCTATACCCAGATACGACCCGTTTAGCTAAACGGGTAATCGGGTTTGACACGATTATGATACGAAAATAGCCGGGCAACCCGACATGACCCGTTTTGCCCGTTTAAAATAACCGGGTCTAATCGGGTCGACACGACCCGATTACCCTAAACTATAAAATTAAAAAAATAAAATAAAATAAAATTCAAAATTGTAATAATAATACTAATACATCTATATAGTCAATGCAAAAAATTGAGTTCCAAGAGATTAAAGGCTTTAATAAATGATAAGAAAAAAAAAAAATTGGAAAGTGACCGTAATTGACAAATTCAAATTGTACTCCAAAAGAAATTACTAAACTCATAATTTCACCTAAACTTAAAAGTTAAAAGTTAAAACAAGTAAGTTTATTTATTAAAATAGTCCACTTATTATTTAGTATGTAATACAACCAAGGATAGCCAACTTTAAGCAAAAGCATGAATCTATATAACTATAGACATGGTAAATCTACAACTAAGTATGTAATACAGTAATAGTAGCTCAAAATGAGAATTAGTTTAAAACCTTTTTTATATGAGAATCAATCATTGATGTCTGACAATTCTTAACAAGAATTTATTATTCCTCAATTTATTATCAACTTCTCTATATTTCTTATTTTCTTTACATCCTTCTTCCTGTAAGAAACTTGAAATCTGGTATTAAGGAATAGCAATAAGCATTAAGACCGGAGACTGTGTTCATCCAGAATACTTGACAAGAGCCTACAAAAATATGTTACACCTTTAGGAAATTGGTTCAATTTTAGGAACGAGACATATTCAAATCTAAACCAATAGGCGAAATGGCCATAATAGCCAATTCTTGCCAAAAAATATAGGAAAAATATTGATTATTGAAGAGGTCCCTAAGATTTAACCTTTTTATCAAAACAATTCCTAATGTTTAAAATTAAACAAATCACTCTTTAAGACAGGATCTGCTATCAAATTGCTTCCTTCATACATCTATAGTCATCAATACCTCATAAAGCATAAAGTCTAAGTAAGGACAAAACTAAAATTTCTATTTGAAAATAATCAAAATATGAATGAGATTGAGGGGTAAAATAAAATGTGTCAACATTTCCATCATAGCAATAAAGAAAAAGATAATAAAAAAAAAAAAAAAAGCTAACAAAAACAAAATAATAAATAAATAAATAAGCAAAACTCAAAACTACATCAACATTAGATTCATAATTCCTTGCAAAATACAAATTAGGTTCCCATGGGCCAATGTCTATTATGCCACTCTACTTGAAGTCTTGAAAGATCCATGAAGGCATCCATGATTCACCCATATAATCAAAGTCCAAAGATATAAATTATAAAACACTACAAATATGATCAGTTTAAGAAATATTAATAGATTGTGCTCCAGATGAATCAGGAATGTCACAGGAAATTGTCAAAACATCATCTTCTTTGCCATCCAAGTCCAACTTCATTTGTGTGAGTTCTATATCAAAAAATAAGAAGAATTAGTATTATTTTATTATAGTGTAATAAAAAAATAATACACACACGTAAACGAAGAAATTAAATATGGAAATAACTAATATTACCTTCATCTCCATATAACCAATCTTTAGTGCAAACTAATGCCTCAGCAATATCAGGCTTGAGTGAGCTCCTATATCGATCAATCACATGTCCACCAATGCTAAAAGTGGATTCCGAAGCAACAGTAAAAACAGGAATATTCAAAACATCACGAGCCATAGCAGCTACTTCAGGATAGCAAAATTGATTTCCTTTCCAAAATGAAAGGATATCAAATGTATCATTCAAATCCACAGACCTAGGCTCCTTCAAATAAATGTCCAATTGATTCTTTTGAAAATTAATATCATCTCCAGCAAATGCTAAATAGTCCTACATGAAACAAAGAGAATATAAGCATAAATAATTGAGTATATATATATATACTAAGTTACTAACAAGATAAGAAATTAATGATATTATTCACCTTTTGCCAAAATAGTTTTGCTCTAGGTACTTGGGAGCGCCGAGCAGTTATGGAGCTTGAACTTGAAGTATTAGAAGAAGCACTATACTCTATAAAAAGGTTCTTAATTTTCTCACGAACATTCTCGAATTGTATAGAATCCATAACTCCATAGATCTTTGTATAGTAATAATTTACAAGATGAAGCTTGTAACGAGGATCTAATATAACTGCTATGGCCAACACTGCACTGAATTCTAACCAATATTTCTCAAATTTAGAGATCATTTGAGTTGCCATTAATCTTTTATGCTCATCTTCACTCACAAGGTCTTCCTTCAAGGATAAATAAATCATGGCAACTACGGGAGAGTATAAGTTGGCAGTAGGATACTTAGTACCAAAAAAAACACATGTAACTTCGTAAAAGTAAGCTAAGAAACTACTAATATCACCCATCTTTTCCCACTCAAATGCACTAGGACAATGCGGCTTATAGTTTGAATCAGTCATCGCCAAATAACTAAAAGCACTACGATAATGAATAGCACTCTCAAGCATAAGATAAGTAGAATTCCATTTAGTTGGCACATCTTGTTTTAACCCCTTATGACTATCCAATGACATTTGATTTACCGCATGAAGAAATTTTTGTTTTCGTCCTTGTGATCCCTTAACATACTTTACGCTATCTCGAACCTTTTCGATAGCATCATCAATTTCTTTTAATCCATCTTGCACAATCAAGTTAAGAATGTGGGCACAACAACGCATATGAAAGAACTCACCTTCACAAAGAAGGGCTTTCTTAATGTTCAGTGTTTGCCTTAAAAAGTCAACACAACAATCATTAGCAGAAGCATTGTCCAATGTTATAGTAAAAATCTTGTTCTCAATCCCCCACTCTTGTAGCAAATCATATATCTTTTCTTTCAAAGAAACACCATCATGTGGTAGGGGCATAAAAGAAAAGTTTAACACCCTTTTAGTTAATACCCAATCTTTGTTAATAAAATGTGCAGTAAGGCACATATATCCATCGGTTGTCAAAGACGTCCACATATCAAATGTTAAACAAATCCTCCCAGGACAAGCATGCAACACAGATTTAATCTTTTCTTTCTCCCTCATATGCATCTTAACCAAATCTTCCTTAGCAGTATTTCTAGATATAGAGGGTACATCACCACGCAAGTACTGATGTAATTGTCTTAAACCATCATATTCAACAAATGAAAATGGCAAATCATGCTTAATAATCAAAGCAACCAACAATTCTCTATATATTTTGGGATCAAATTTAGAGCCACTTACTGACAGAGATCCTACTTTCCCAGCTAAGAGCATCTGTCCAACATCACGAGTGTTTGCCTCCCCGCAAACTTGAATGTGCTTTCTCAAATTCCCAGTTCCATATGAACTCCGAGCCTTGTATTTATTACCACATGTCTTGCATTTTGCCCATACCTCCGGGTCATTTGGATCAGCATTAGGAACGACATCATAATATTGCCAAACAGTTGAGGTCCTCCTCCGCTTCTTTCCCTTTTTGTTACTCCCAGTCCCCACAGAAAACAGAGTCACCTTCTAGTGACGGTAATTCGACCACATCGTCATCAATGTCGAATGCATCTTCAACAACTTCTTCAATATTCATCTACACACATAAATTACATAATCATTAGTTAAACTGTTAAAGTATATGACTAATGACTATATGCTATATAACTATAAATTGAATATTTAAGAATAAATTAAAAGCTATATAGCTAAGTGAAATAAAATAATCCAACCCAAATCTTGCAATAAGCAACTATGTGATATTATACCTTAATTACAAAATAGAGTCTAGAATATATATCAAAAATTCAAACAATCAAAATCAGAGTCTAGAATATATATCAAATGGAGACTTTTTACTATTGCGTCTGTCTGCTACAAAGCACTCACGCCGCGGGCATTATCCAACTACACCCATTCTATTTTGTTGTCATTTTACTGTAGGTTAATCTAAATATCTTTTTTATTTTCCTCTCTCTCTCTCTCTTTATGAAGTTCCATTATACTTTTAATCCCCCAATTTTATTTTCAGTTTTAAGTTTTTAAAATCTTTATTTTTAATTTAAAAAAATCATTGCTTTGGCCATATTTGCCATAAATTGTTCAACAACGCAAATTCAATCAATGATTTAGCAAAATTATGTACACTAATATATAGTAAAAAAATGTAATTAAGCCATTAAGGTATAAACCGTATAATATCACATATTTGCCTGAAAGACAAATATACATCAAAAATTCAAACAATCAAATTCTAGAATATATATCAAAAATTCAAACAATCAAAATCAGAGTCTAGACTTACAAAAAAAAAAAAAAAAAATTCAGAGTCTAGAGATACAGAGTCAGAGACTAGAGAGAGTAAGAGACATACCGCCATACCAGAGACAGAGAGGTGCGGCTGACGGCGAGGAGACGTGGCTGACGGCGACGGTGACTCGGTGAGGACGGCGAGTCGGCGACGGTGAGGTCCGTGAGGATGCCTTGGCGGCTTGGCTCTTGCTAACGCCTAAGTTCCTAATGGCGAGGAGGCCCACGAGGAGGAGGGAGAGTGGAGGCCCGAGAGAGAGAGGGAGAATCGGGAGAGTGGCCGAGTGGGAGACAGTGACGGAGGGAGAGTGAGAGACCGAGTGAGAGGGAGTCAGGGACTAGAGGCAGAGGGTTAGGTTACAGAGAGTTTTTGTTCAAAAATCAAAATGGTAAAGTAACTGTAAAGTGTAAACGTGAGTGAGTCGTCTGACTCTCCTCACACGAGGCAGAAGCAAAAAAAAAAAAAAACCGGGTCTGGCGGGTCGACCCGCCAACCCGCCAGACACGAAATTTCCTGGTCTTAATCAGGTAGACCCGATTACGACCCGAACCCGATTAGCCCAAACCCAATACCTGTTTTTTCGTGTCGGGTTCGCGGGTCGTGTCAAAATTGCCGGCCCTAATTGAATGGTAGTTCAGAGGGAGGGGAATTCCCATCAAACTCCAAAACTGAGAACAAGCTCCCCTCGAAAGACCAAGGCCTTCCTTCCAAAACCCTCGAAACATCCCAAGAGTTTGCGAACTCAATGAGAAAAATATTTCTCCCCAACACCTTGAAGGTCATTGAACCAGTCGGCATCCATCTCCTTATCATCTTTGCTCTTAAGGTTTCCTTGCCGACACTTCGCTCCGCCATTAATCGCCCAACCAGGCAAGTTCGCCCCTTGTTCCCAAAATCCATGAGTTCCTCCTCAGGGACCTCATCAACAGCCCCCTCTTCTTCCGTCAAAGTAAAGTTTCCCCACAACGCAGTCAGATCTTTAACCATCATCTTCCGCGTTGATTCCACAATCTTTGAAAACCTTAGTAAAAAGACTAACCCCTCACAATCCCAGACGGAATCTGAGGAAAATATTGTCCTCCTCCTAGTTTCCGGCACAAACCTAGAGAGGAAGTAAGTAGGAAAAATAACTTATTCATAGGTTCAATTAATGTGTGTACAATTAATTAAGATCTAAGAGGACAGTATAAGTATATAACTAACATTGTATAGAGTATAGATTATGTTATTATTTATCGGTTTAATATCCAATGTCTAATTCATAAGTTAATAATAATAATAACAATAACAATAATCATATTCATAGGTTAAATTAATGTGTGTACAATTAATTATTAAGATCAAGGGTATAGTATAATTATATAACTAACATTGTATAGAGTATAGACAATGTTATTATTTATAGGTTTAATGTCCAATGTCCAATTAATTAGTCAATAATAATAATAATAATAATAATAATAATAATAATAATAATAATAATCATATTCATAGGTTCAATTAATGTGTGTACAATTAATTGATTAAGATCAAAGGTATAGTATAAGTATTAAGTATATAACTAAGTTAGTGTAGAGTATAGACTATGTTATTATTTTTAGGTTTAATGTCCAATGTCCAATTCATAAGTTAAAAATAATAATAATAATAATAATAATAACAATAACAATAATCATATTCATAGGTTAAATAAAACCCTAGCAGAGCTTAAGGAAGTGCCGCACAGCTAAGGGGGAGGGGGAGAAACCCTTTCTTTCCTCCTCTCTTTCCTTGATCTGTTCTCCCTCCCTTCCCCATTTTCCTTCCCCCCCTCTCTTCCCCGATCTGTGTTTCTTTTCTTTTTTGCGTTCGTTTTTGGATTTTGCTTCCTTTTCCATGTTGTTGTTCTCTGTTTGCTTGTTTATTTTTTCTTGCTAGATGTTTGTTTGGCCACACTTTGTGGGTGCCACTCATGGGGGATTCACTCAAACTTCCCCCCAATTTCTTTGAGTGCGCCGCCGACTCCTCCGTGCCAGCTTTGCCGTTTACTGTCTTCTACTGGGTCTTTTCACGCGTCCCCACCGCGATGTGCTTCCAACGCCATCTACGCATCGGTTTCCGGCAAGCACGCGATCGACTTTTCTTCCGGCTGCTGTCATCCGCCTAGTATGCTCATATTTTTAAATTTTTAGTTGTATTGCTTTGATTTTCCCTGTATTTTTCTTGTTGCTTGTCATAAGGTCATGTCCTCTTTCTTGATCTCCTCGCTTGTTATTTTGGTCCAGACCCTTGGGGTTGTAGATGTGAACGATATCCTGGCTTTCAGGTTCAGGAGGATGTGTGTCGGCATGGGGTCATTTTGATCCAGGGTCGAGGAATAAGAGCTACCTATGCATTAGTTTGTGTCTGCCTAGCGCAGATCTGTTATTCCAACTGAAGATTAGTTATAGGTTAGCGGATGTTTGGCGTCTTTGATGTGTAATCTTTTAATTACGACTTTGATCTTTTAGCTTCGGTTAGGATCTTTCAGAACGTTATGTTATGTGATTGTAAGAGTTTTAATGCTCTTGATTCTTCTATTAATGAGATAAGAATGATTTTCCTTCAAATATATATATATATATATATATATATGTATATATATATATATATATAGGTTAAATTAATGTGTGTACAATTAATTAATTAAGATCAAGGGTATAGTATAATTATATAACTAACATTGTATAGAGTATAGACTATGTTATTATTTATAAGCTTAATGTCCAATGTCCAATTAATTAGTCAATAATAATAATAATAATAATCATATTAATGTGTGTACATAGGTTCAATTAAGATCATGGGTATATTATAATAATAATAATCATATGAATAATAATCAATTAATCATAATAATAATAATAATAATAATAATAATCTCAACTCTCAAGAATCTCAACCGTTTAGTAAATTAGTATTAATAATAATAATAGTAATTAATTAATTATTATTAAAAGAATAATAATTACTACTATATATTATTATATAATAAGAATATATAATAATTATTATCATATTCATAATAATAACTATGTAGTACTACACTACTATACACACACGGTTTCTTTAGTACTTTAGTTAATTACACAGCTAAGATTTAATTGATACAAATTTGTATTTAATTTTAACGGTTTAGATAATTTATTGGATAACTAAAGAGGCGAGCTCACCTAAAATTACCCATACTAGATTATTCTGATAATTTGAATTTTTGAAATTTTAGACATTTAATCATAGCCGTCCGATTTAATTTGATTTAATCTGAGCCGTTGGATTTAGTATATGGAATACAGCTGTAATCCATTACGACGGTGAGAGTTATATGGCGTTGCACATGACACTATGAGCCCACTAATCTAACGTCTTTGATTGAATGATAAAATAAAGATTAAAATAAATGGTCAAGATTATTTATTGGATAACGTATGGAACCGGTTTCACCAACACACACACGCGGACGATACACTTAGTCTCAGAAATCTACCCCACGCACGCACTGTCTACGAGTCTGACAACGCGTCAAGACTCTTGGTTTGCACGCAATGGGCGACAGCCGTCCAATTTTTTTTGGTTTCATGTCAGTCGTTGGATGCATGTAGTGGACGTCAGCTGTTGACCATTTTCTCGCTTAGGATTTATTTGGTGCATCCAAATTTTCGTAAGCTTCCCCTGGTTGAGATGATCGAACGACTTAAAACCCCCCATCGCACTCGGAGGAATTCATCAACGGCTGTAAGCTCACACGATCGCACTATCATCGAGACAGATAGTGTAACAGTCGTCTCGGTATGACCACAAGCTATCTCAGCCCTCCAAATTTATTGATGAAATATTGGCCGTTGGATGAGTTTAATGGAAGCCAGCTGTAATCAATTAAGTCGCGTGGCAGTTATATGGTGTATCGCAAACTCCATAAACATGTCATGAGTGACTCGATCTAACGACTAAAATTAAATCTTGATAATATTTATAGAATCGACGGACTCTATTAAATAAGCACACCAGATTCAATTACAAACGGCCGCATGTGAATAATGTTTTGGTAAACTAAAGGTTTCGACACGTGGCACGCCCAAATCGATGTAACTAATTCTCTCTCCAAATCCAGTCGTTCATTTATTAAATTTTTTTATATTTTCGCAAATCTAACGGCTGGGATTCTGGGATTGAAACCAAACATTTGTAAATTGTAAACCAAACCAGAAACCACTAACCAGTAACCAGTCAAAGTTCAAAGTTCAAACCATCACCCTCGTCACTCTCACTGACTCACCCTCGTCATTCTCTATCTCTCTCTTCATTCCAGTCTTTCCAGTTACCACTACGGCAATACTAGAGAGTTGTTTGACGAACTGGTTTGAGGGCTAGATTACTAGGGTGATGGCGAGAGAGAGATGATCCATTGAATGCAACCTGCTGTAAGCATTCAATGCATCTCCCATCATCGTTGGGGAGTTGAATGCACGCATTCAATCCTTCTCAACCCCCTCCCAACAACCCGTTCCTTTCAGATTCTCAATCAAGTCGTTGATGGATCATCTGATATTGATCTAATGGCGTTCTAAGTAGTCGTACTAGTTTTGTGAGAGAAACTCTCTTCAGATATCGCGTGACTCGAACCAGAAGAGGATACTAATTTTTCTCCTATACCGTCCAATCTCGCCGCCAAATCTCCATTTTTTTGTGTTCTTTCAATTTTTTATTTCTGTAAGTCTGTTCATTCTACTGTTTGGTGACATTTTGGTTGTTGGCATGTTGTGAGTTGTCTTCTAGCAGGTTATCTTCTCCAAGCCCTAGCTCATACTGACAGCAGAGACAAACATGATGGCTCTTGATCTAACTGTGACAGAAATCGCAATTGAGTATTGGGCTTTCTGTCATCATAGGTTTATTTTTTAATTCATTCCCAACCCCCCACACCATGCGCTTTTATACCGGAATATGAACCTATGATGTATGCAGGTCACTCTGGTTGTTCAGTTGAATAAGTTTGAACTTGTTTGCTCTGTCTTCTTGCTAACAAGAGAAAAAGTTCTGACTTCTGAGAATCTGAAAAGCCTCTCTTAGTCTCTTCTACATTTAAGTAATGTTTTTCTCCTAAACCCTAGTTCCTAACTATTTCAATTTTGGCAAGTCTTTTTTATTTATTCCATTTATTATGTTTTGGCTGTTTGAAAATTTGGTAAACTAATGTTTCTAATTTCTTAATTTTAGGGAGGAAGGTCTATCGAATTTGCAAGCTACAATCCCAATTGGCTTTAGGAAATTGCTTGAGCCTTGAGGTTTTTAAAAAAACTTGCTATGTTAAATTGTTATGTTACTATTTTACTAATGTTAGAACTATGAATTATTTTTTTGTTTAGTGTTAGAACTATGATCTATACTCTGTTTAGGGTTAGAACGTGAATTGCTCTGTTAAATTGTGATGTTAATACTTAATATATTACTATTTTACTAATGTTAGAACTATGAATTATTTTTTTGTTTAGTGTTAGAAATATGAATTATTTTTCTGTTTAGTGTTAGAACTATAATCTATATTCTGTTTAGGGTTAGAACATGAATTGCTCTGTTAAATTGTGATGTTAATACTTAATATATTACTATTTTACTAATGTTAGAACTATGAATTATTTTTCTGTTTAGGGTTAGCACTATGATCTATATTCTGTTTAGTGATCAATTTCTCTGTTAATCTATGATTCTCATTCTCTGATTCTCTGTTAAACATAGAACTCATGATTCTCTGTTTAGGGTTAGAACTATGATCTATATGAATTATTTTGCTATCTATCTATGATTCTCATTCTCTGTTAAACTTAGAACTCATGATTCTCTACCTCTTTGTGCTATGTTTATCTAATTATCTATGATTCTATTACAACAATTATTTATGTTAGTTAAAAATTTGCCATGTTTGAAATTTGAAAATAGAAAGCTAGAAGTTTCTCATCAATTAAATTTTTTAATTAACAGTTATGGAGATTACGAGTAAGTATATGGAATTGGAAGGTATTGAAGTTGATGTACATGATGATACACTTATTGTGATCCCTACACCTGGATCTGTTGAGTCTGGTAGCACTGAAAATAACCCAAACCAACATGTTAACACTGTTTGTCCTGCTGTTGGTGGGGATGGGGCTGGTGATGGGGCTGGGTCTAGGGATGGGGGCCAAGAGGCTGGGGATGGGGATGGAAGTGGCCTGAGTGAGAATGGACAATATCAAAAGAAGGAAAGGCAAAAGACTTACAAAGTCTGGAATGACTTTGTTTCAGTTACAATAGGGGGTTAAAAAATCACAATGCAATTGGTGTAAGAGACTGTTTGTTGTTGGAAAATCTAGTACTACTTCAACCCTAAATAGGCATTTGACTTCATGTGTTAGATATGTGGAGTTTAGTAGTGCTAAAAAGCAAAATACTTTGTCATTTGAGCCTAACAATGACCATGATGGTGTGGGAAGTTTGGCAACTTTTAGTTACAAGGAGAGTAGGGTTAGGGAACTTGCTGCCCATATGGTGCTACTTCACGAGTACCCTTTTAATATGATGGAGCATGAACTTTTTAATAAGTTCATGAGGTCCTGCACACTCCACTGGAAAAAAATAAGTTGTGCAACTATTTGGAATGACTGCATTACCACTTACCAAAATGAAAAAAGGAAGCTAAGAACACTTTTAAAATTGGTTAACAAGGTGAACATCACCACCGATATGTGGACCTCTTGTCAAAGAATGTCATATATAGTGGTGACTTGCTACTTTGTGGATTCAACTTGGTGCCTCCAAAAAAGAATTTTAAATTTTTGCAATGTACCTCCTCCACATTCTGGTGTTGTGATTGCTGATGCATTAAGGAATTGTTTTTCTGATTGGGGAATTGAGGATAAAATTCATACCATTACTGTTGATAATGCTTCAGCTAATGCTTCTGCAATTAGAATTATAAAAGACGACTTTTAGTTGAAGAATGCTTTGCTGGTTGGGGGTAGGTTGTTTCATGTTAGGTGTTGTGCACACATTACAAACTTGTTGGTGCAATCGGGGCTTGCTGAAATTAGGAGTATCATAGATGATGTTAGGCAGGGCATAAAATATATTGTGGCTTCTGAAAGTATGTTGAATGTCTTTAGTGAGATTGCAAAGAGATTGCATTTACCTTGTAAGAAGCTGATTTTAGATGTCCCCACACGTTGGAACAGCACCTATTTGATGTTGGACACTGCAATTAAGTTTCAAGAAGTGTTCCCTAGGTACCATAGAGTTGAGTAAGCATTTCAGTGAGTTGTAACTCCAGAACAATGGAAAATGGTGGATAATGTGAACCAGGTTTTGTCAGTTTTCAATGATGTAACCAATGTTGTATATGGTAGTGAGTACCCTACTGCAAATCTGTATTTACCTGAGGTTTGGAGGATGAAAGAAGTTTTAATGATCAAGTGTGATGATAGGAATGAGTACATGAGGTCAATGGCAATTAGGATGATTGACAAATTTGATAAGTATTGGGGTGATAGCAATTTGTTGATGTCCATAGCTGCTGTCTTTGATCCTAGATACAAGATGAAGTTGATAAATTTCTATTTCCCTATCATTTATCCTTTGACCGAAGCTTCTAATCACATTAACGATGTGTTGGCAGTTATGAAAGAGTTATTTGAGTCGTATGTTTTTGCCCATACGGCTTGTATATTACAAGAAACTGCCCAAGTAAATGTTCCTTCTTGTTCTTCCTCAAGTGCAATTGTTAGAGATGTGGTGCCCAAAATTTCCAAAGGTCAATCAAGGTTTGCTGACCATATAAAAAGTAGTGACATCATCCGGCCCATTAAAACAGATTTGGATGTTTATCTTGAAGATGATGTCTACATTTGTGGTAAGAATGAGAATGGAGTACATATGGAAACAGATTTTGATGCTTTGGCGTGGTGGAGATGCAATGCCTTGAAGTATCACATCTTGTCTAGAATGGCAAAGGATATCTTGGCTGTTCCCATAAGTACAGTTGCTTCTGAATCCTCATT
This sequence comes from Corylus avellana, assembly GCF_901000735.1. Classification (NCBI taxonomy): domain Eukaryota; kingdom Viridiplantae; phylum Streptophyta; class Magnoliopsida; order Fagales; family Betulaceae; genus Corylus; species Corylus avellana. Next base: position 10,275,020 of record NC_081547.1, on the reverse strand, counting down.
CAGTGCTGGTGGTAGGGTTATTGAACCCCATAGAGCATCATTATTCCCTGACATTGTTCAGATGCTCTTATGTGGTTCAAATTGGGTGAGAGAACTTCATGGCATCAAGAGAAAATCGGCTGGTTAAGTAAGTTTTGTTTATAATTTATGTATTTAGACTATTTAGAGTTTTACTAAATTTTATTTATGTATAAACTGGCCATATTAAATTTGTTTTTGTAGAAATTGGTTGAAGTGGAGTTGCCTACAACTACAACTACAACTACTTGAATGTGATGTGATGCAGAATTTCAGACAGGGAGTGTATTACTATTACAATCTATTTCAGTCATTTCCTTGTTTAAGTCTGTAATTTGAATACTTCATTTTTGGATTCAGTCTCTCTTTGCTTATTAAGTCTATATTTTGAATTTGATAACTATGTTTTATTTTGAAATGTTTGGATTCAGTCTCCCTTTGCTTATTAAGTCTGTATTTTGATAATTATGTTTTATTTTGAAATGTTTAAGTGCTATATTGTACTTTTGTTGGAAACTCTCTTGATCATTTGAGCTTGTTGAGGTAATATCTTTCTTCCTTGTTCATTTAATTGTTTTCATTTTGCAGCAAAAATTTGATTATTTGAAAATTTGATTATTTGAACCTCCCTTGACTCGTTTATTGAAGGTCAAAGACTTTTTGTGTCTTTGACTAACTAAATGCAAGGGAGTAAAAATTTGCTAACAATATTTTTGGTTTGTTTGGGTTTGCAGTACATATTCATTCCTTGAGTCCTTGTCTCTGCTTTTAAGAAACTTCATTAAAAGCAGCCACATATTTTCATATGCTAGTTACTAGTTTGGTATTTTTAGGTTGTTGCATTTTATATACCTGAAAATCTCTAAAAAATATGCTTATAAATATCATATTTATTTCTTTATGCTACTGATTTTAGATTAGTTGGGATACATAGCATACACTGGTTTATGCAATTATGCAATTATGCTTATGCTTCTGTGGTTGCTATCTGTTGAGATTAGTTGTGATACACTGGTTTATGCTACTGCTTCTGCTATATGTTTGTGGCTTGTGACTCAATTTCTAATTTGTTTTATGTTGCTGCTATCTGTTGAGATTACTTGTTTCTTTTTTCTTGCCAACTGTTATTCTTTATACTTATAGGTTGTATATAATTAGTAGCTTTGGTTCATTAACATGATTCTATTACTTTGAGTTTTGCACATTTGACTATTTGAGTACATAAGCTATTATTCCATTATTATACCATCTATTGCTTTCATGTACAATGTACATCACACTTCACTTTTCAGTTCTCTGCATGTTTTACTAAGTACTATAATTTGATGTACATGTTGATCTTTGTTATGTGTGGGTTTAGGCTGTTTGGCTATAGAAAGTCCTTACCAATTTTGTTTTATTTCTAAAGCACCATAATTATGTTGCAAGAGAGTTACAAACGCCAATCGGGCCAAACGGCTAACACCTTTTTTTTTTACATGGATTGCAGTGTGGCTGTGGGTCACGGTCAGGCTGGTCAGTGTCAATTGGCAGGTGGAATTCATTACACATATATTGTTTCCTGATATCCTCATTTTGTAATGTTTAATTTTATGTGCATTTACTCATCTGATTTTTGAATACTTGCTAATTACTCAATCTTAAGTGATAAAACTCCCTTGAAATCTTGCAAGGGAGTTAAAAACATTTAACACATTTCTTTTCTTCATTGAATGCAGTGTGGACAGTGGATTGGTGTGGATAGTTGGTGGCCATGATGAAGAGTAGTCTCTTTAGATGAATTTTGGCTTTTGGTCATTTGACTCATTTCAGTCATTTATAATTTCTTCAATTTGATTTGTAATTCTTTTATTTGTAAATTAATTTGTTTTCTTCAATTTGAAGTTGCTTGATTTGTAAGTCCCTAATATAATTGTCTAAGCATGTAATTTTAGGTGTTTATAATTTCTGCTATAATACTATTGTAATTTGTAAGTTATATTTGTCATGAATTTTACATTGGTAATATTTGTCCGGAATATAACTTGTTCTAGTGAATCTTACCTGATTTGTAATTGGCATTTGGAATGAACTATTAAACTTGAAACATTGTTGAACTAAAATGTGTTGGAAATTTGAAATACTATTCTTGCATATCAATGTTAACGAGCCTTAAACGGGCCCGTTTAAGGCTCGAAAGGCTTTCTAGGCCGAGCTCGAGCTCGATGTCACTCTTTTGTAACTTATGTCTCTAACTCGAGCTCGAGCCGAGTCGAGCTAATCGAGGGCTCGACTCAGCTCGAATATTTCCTTTAGCGATCCCGAGTGTGTCAAATTCGTTAACGAGTCGGTCTTGAGCTAGGGGTTTCAAGCTCGGCTCGAGCTCGAGATCGGCTCGTTTCTATGTCTGTTTAAATGAGCCGGTCCGAGTTAGCCAAAGCTCGGATCAGCTCAGCTTATTTACAGGCCTAAGTAAAAATTTCCCTCCCCTTCATCCGCCCAGTCATTATTTTTCCAGCTAGGGTTAGCATGATACCTGCAACTTTCCTTATTGAGCATATCGTCATACTCTTGCTCGCCACCTGGATTATTTTCCTCCGGTCTGCTTACCTTCCCGTTCGCCTTTCGTCCCTTTGCCGAAAATCTTCTTCTAGGTGCCTCGGCACAAAGCCAAGTACCCCATTCTTTCTCCTTGTTGTCTAAATTGAGGTGCATGTGCGGCCTTTCAGGACATCCTTGTCTTCCATGCACAATCCTCCCCTAGTGAAAATAGAACATAGGCAACTTCTCATACTTAGAACTTACCCAGTGTGACTTTCCTCCTAAATTCAAAGCCCTCCCACATTCCAAGGGCTTTGTAAGGTCAATGGAGACTCGAATCCGTAAACACCTCCCCCATCCCACTCCATCACCAGCAACATCTACTTCTTGGAGTTCCCCCAAAGACATCCCAATTTTTGTCCCTACTCCTTTCGTCATACAAATAAGTGGCATATCATGCACCTGTATCCATACTGGTGAAAAACTGAAATCCATCCGAGATGGTGGAATTCCTCCATTGAATTCGTTCAGTGCAAGAATTTGTTGATCAAACGTCCATGGTCTCCCTGCCAACACTCTTCTCTTATCCTCAGCCTCCGTGAATTCAAACAACCACATATTATCCTATACTTCTTTGAAAATAACCCGTCCCACCGTACTCCATAGTCTAGAGAGAACAGTCTTAAAAGCCTCCCTGTTTGCTCCTTTCTCCCCCCAAAGCTTCCCTACTAGACATTAATCTCATTGCTCTTTGATTTCGGCCACTTTTCCTTCAGTTACATAAATACCGATCTTCTCCCCCTCTATCAAAGATATCTTAGCACAAAGGTACTCCATTTCCGTTGCCATCCCTTACAATCCAGCCATCCTTTCCCGTAAACTAGAAGGAGACTGCTCCCTCAACTCACCGTTAACCCATAGGGAAACCCTAGAGAGAGACCCTAGAAAGAAAACCTAGAGAGAGGACGTAGGCAGTTAGTAGTTATTGGTTAGTGATTATTAGGCGATTAATAATCACCCGCTTGTACACCCCTATTGGACATAACCGTTTTTGCGTTTATGTTGGTTTTTATACGTTTCGGGTAGAATTGGACAAATACAATTATGTTAGAATATTCTGTTTGGGTCTATATTTTTCGGCCCAAACGGGTAGAATAACGAGAATCAGAATATTAAAATTGGCTATAACTCTTAGATATTGGATTTAAGACTATCCAACTATCATCATCTTTCTTACAATCCACGTCTACCTATTTCCATTACACAATCATCTTAAATATAAATAAAAATCGAAAAGTCCTCTACATTGGATACCCGTCTACTTCCCAATTTTGAGAAGAAGCTGCTTATCTTGCATACATATATATATATAAACTAGATAAACAAAGGAAAGAGGTAGGAAATAACGTCATACAACTGGAACTGAATTTTTTTTTTTTTTTTTTTTTTTCAAGTCGTATTTGCAAGGCGATTGATTGAATAGATAGGATAGGAATATGATTTCAAGAGAGCCTTAAGAGAATAGAATGTTAAAAATAAAAATAAAAATAAAAGTTGGAAGAAAATCCAAATACCAAACATAGTCTTCTCTCTTGTTTTCTCTCTGAGATCATCTAGGGGTGAGGGTTCAATCTTCTCTTTTTGAAAGTGGAGGGTGGAGGAGTTTTTGGGATAGGGCATATAGTTATTGTTGGGAGTAGAAATGGATTTGGTTTTGAAAAATTTATGTAGTAAGATTTCTCTGTCAGATGGTGAAAAGTGTGGGATTTCAATTGCAGATGGTGAAACTGCTTGTGTTCGGGAGATTGGGGGGAAGGTGTTTGATTGGTAGAATTGGTCCAGAAAAACAATCAATCGTGAAGCTTTCAAATCTGCTCTTTCTGGATTATGGTGATTGGCGGGATCGGTTGTGTTTAAAGAGGTGCAAGATAATACTTGGCTTTTTGAGTTTACGATGGAGGTTGATAAGGTAAGAGTGATGGAAGGGAGGACTTGGTCTTTCGATAGGCAGATCCTTGTAGTAAAGGAGTTCGATGGCAATTGCCCACCATCCAAAATGGAGTTTACAAAATCACCATTCGGGATACAAGTTCACAACTTGCCACTTCTCTGCATGAATCGACGGGTGGGAAAGAAGATTGGTGATTCGTTGGGTATGCTGGAAGATATAGATGTGGCTGGGGATGGAGCAGGTTAGGGGCGATGCCTTCGTATCAAAGTCTCGATTGATTTGACTAGGCCATTAGAACGGGGTCAAACTTTGAATGTTTGTGAAAAATCCTTTTGGGTGATTTTTAAATATGAGAAGTTACCTTTGTTTTGTTTTTGATGTGGCTGTGTGATCCATGGAATAAACGGTTGTTCTATTAGGTCACAAAAAAAGATGAGTGAGGGGGATGAAGGGAAAGACTGGGGAGTGTGGTTAAGGGCGAAAGTTCCGAAGAAACGGGGCCAATTCCAGCCAGGCAGCGGGGGAGGGTCATCTTTCTCGGAGGACCAGGCGACGGAGGTTGGGAGCCAAAGTCCAGTGCGGCAAAACCAGATTTTCAATTCCGGATTTCATGGGATAACTTCTCATTCAAAACAACCCATTAAACTAGCAAGTAGTAGAGAATCTGGTATGTGGCAAAGTGGGGGAGATGATGGTGGAATTCAAAATTCAAATTCTGATTTGGCTATAGTGGTAGGTGGTAAGAAAACTGTTGTTATGGAGGGACAAAAACGGAAGAAAAAAGGAGTCGTTAGTGGAGGATTAATAGGGGTTGGTATTGTGGGGAGTCGTTCAAATGGATTTGTTTTTAGAGATGAGGTTAGTGGATTAGATATAGTCATGCCAGGTGGCGATTTGTTTAAAAGTAATGTGGTTTTACATAATACAATGGAGGGTCAAGATGGTTTAATGCCTTTGACACATGAGATGACTATGGAGGGTCCAAGTGGTTCTGCAAGTATGGATGTTGAATTGAACTCACATGGTTTGGACCTGGATGATGACAATTTTTTGCATGCTAGTGAGGTGGTCTCTTTGACACATGAGGTTAATATGGGTAAGACAGGTGTTGAGGGGGCTTCTATTGGTAGCCGTAACATTAAGTAGTGGAAGAGAATAGCTCGTAAGTCTTTGGGGGCAGTGTTAGTCCCATCCAGACGAGTGTTTTGGGTAGCAAAAGGAATGAAGAATCTATAAGGGAGAAAATACTGACAATGGGGAAGAAGAGGAAGGAGAAAAATGATGGGAAACATATGGTTTCAGATACCAAGATTTGGCGGACGCTGAGGTTCAACCCTGCCAAATCCAATGAATATTTTAAGCTGGAACTGTTATGGGCTTTGGAACCTCTGAACAATCAGGAACCTTTGCCGGATGGTTAAGGAGAAGAAGCCTAGTTTAGTTTTCTTAATGAAAACAAAATTACAAGTACATATAATGAAGGTGTTAAAAGCAAAAATTGGGTATGGCACTATGTTTACGGTAGACAGTGTCGGTCGAAGTGGAGGTTTCGCTTTGTTATGGAGCAACTGTCACGCCCCCGATTAAGGTGAATAGGGGAAACGCGAACTTAAAAGAAATTCACAACAATTAAAGAACAATTATCAGAGATCATTAAGCCAAGAAAAAAAATAGGAAGTCAAAAGTTATAGAGACATGAAAGACATTATGTAAAAAAATCTATCTAAACAAAATATATATAATCTCTATAAACCTATAGAACTAATATTCCAATAATAAGAGTCAAACTCCTTAGATAACCACCCAAACAAGAATCCTAAAATACCCATAATAAGTAAATACTAACCTATCCTAAATCTCTTTCAAGAAAATAAAATAAAAATAAAATAATAATAGAGAAGGGGACTTACCACTACTATGCTAGAATGGGAGTTTCTAGAAGAGAAACTGAAAATACCTGCTACTAAGGTCGTGAGGGGAGGAGAAGACCTTGGGTATATATATAGTGGAGGCAGAAGAGCTGAGAGAGATATAAAATAAAAAATAAATTAAGCTTATTGACATGTGTAAAAAAGGCTATGGAAGGAAGCATGCAAGAGGACACATGCTCCTTACGTGGAGGCTTGCATGAAAACACATGGCACTTCCAAAAAGGGGTAGGACACGTTGATGGCTTGGAGGCTGCGCCTCTTTTCTTTTTTCTTTTTTCTTTTTTTTTTTAATTATAATTATTATTATTATTAAACAATAAATCTAAAAGCTCCCAAATATTTAATAGGCTAACAACCCCTCTAATATTCTCCTAGCTAAAAGAGTCCTCATATATATATATATAAACAAAATGCTTTATAATTTTATTTTAATCTATAAAATTTATAACATGTCACAGCAACGATGTGTCGATGGACATTCAAAATTTTAGTAGAAGGCATATTAATGCAGTGGTTCGTTCTGAAGTAAATGGGTAGCCATGGAAGTTTATGGGTTTCTATGGGAACCCGAAAGTGGATAAACGGAAGGAATCATGGGATGTTCTTTGTCATCTAAGGTCATTCACTCCTATGCCTGGATGTGTATCGGTGATTTCAATGAAATTTTAGAGGCAAATAAAAAGTTTGGAGCATGTAGAAAATCTTGGAGACGGATGGAGGGATTTAGAACTACGTTGGATTTTTGTTATCTGCAAGACTTGGGTTTTGTAGGTCCTAGGTTTACGTGGTGTAATTTGAGGGAGGATGGAGATATTATAAGGGAAAGGCTGGATCAAGTTTTGGTATCGGTGGAATGGCGTGACTTGTACCCGGTTGTCAAGCTGGAGTTTTAGCTACAAGGAATTCAGATCATGCTCCAATAGTGATACACTTTCAAAAGACGCGGGGTGGGCAGAGAAAAAAATTCCAACATTTCAGATATGTGTCCAGTTGGGGAAAGAAAGAACAAGCACGGGTTATCATACGTCAAATGTGGAAAAAGAAAGTTCCTGCAGAGGGGGTCAAGAGGGTTGTAAAATGGAATTTGGAGAGTAGTAGAAGAAGTTTAATATGCTGGAATAAGGAGAATAATAGCCCTACGAAATTGTCAATTATTCAGAAAACCAAAGATATCAAGACGTTGCAAGAAGTTGATGGTTTGCTGAATTTGGAGTCCATTCAAAGCCTTCAAATTGAGCTAATTAAGCTCACTTGTGCAGAAGCGTTAAGCTCATTGCTCCATAGAGCTAATTATGTAAGGGGATTTAAAAGGAGTTCCAACATCGGTAAGAGGACCAAAAATAAACCACTTATTTTTTTACTGACGACAACCTTCTATTCTATAAGGCAAATAGGGAGGAATGGAATTGTTTGTCATGAATTTTGGAGATGTATGAGAGGGCCTCAGGGCAGAGGCTCAATAAAGATAAGACAACAATTTTCTTCAGCAAAAATACGAAGTAGCAGGCTCGGGATTTTACTTTTCAAATGACAGGGATTCCGGCTTCACAGCTTTTTGACACATATCTGGGTTTGCCTACTTTAGTGGGGAGGTCTCGTATCAGTGAATTTCAGTCTATTATTGTAAGAGTCAAAAGGAGAATTAATGATTGGAAGACACAATTTCTTTCTCAGGCAGAAAAGAAATACTCATAAAGACGATTTTACAGGCTATCCCTACTTATAGTATGAGTATCTTTCTTTTACCTAAAGATTTGTGTAGGGAATTAAATTCACTCATGCAAAATTTCTAGTGGGGTCACAAGGAGAATGATAAGAATATTCACTGGATGAGTTGGGAGAAGATCGGAACTGCAAAATCCCAAGGTGGTATGGGATTTCGGGATCTTCTTTGCTTCAATAAAGCTTTGTTAGCAAAGCAATGTTGGAAACTTATTCAATCTTCGGAGAGCTTGGCATGCAGAATTATAAAAGCTAAATATTATCCACCAGGTTCTTTGTTGGGGTCAAAAATTGGAAGTCGTCCTTGTTTTGCTTGGTGTAGTCTCTTAGAAGCAAAGGACCTTCTTAAAGAGGGGATGATATAGCGGATTGGGGATGGGGGTACTGCTCATGTATGGGGTGATAAATGATTGCCAAAGCCTTCGTCATATGAAGTTCAATCTCCTTGTATTCGGTTGGATAGGAGAGCAAAAGTTCAAAAGCTTATGGATAAGGACACAGGGAGTTGGTATACAAGTCTTATACGTGATATTTTTAAGGCCAATGAAGCAGAACTTATTTGTAATCTTCCTCTTAGCAGATATTGTCAAGCTGATAAATTGATCTAGAGAGCAATCAAAAATGGCATATTCACGGTGAGGAGTGCATATTATTTGGAAAAGAAGAGGGTTGATTCTTTGCGTGGGGAGGGATCATCTTCATCAAGTTGTTCTCTAGTTTGGAAAACAATTTGGGATTTACAAGTCCATGATGCTGTTAAGGTCTTTTTGTAGAGGGCGTGTGCTAATATTCTCCCGGCGAAGGAAAATTTATTGAGGCGTGGGGTAGTTAAAGAGGGTCAGTATATTTTCTGCCAACAGGAAATGGAAACTGTTTTCCACATTATTTGGGAGTGTCCTTCTTCAATGGATGTCTTGGGGGTATGTGCTATAAGACTTCAAAAAATTCCTGTTCAGAATCATTCGTTGCTGGATGTATTGGATAGTGTGATTGAACGGTGTAGTAGGGAGGAGCTTAATTTATTTGCTGTTATTGCTAAGAAGATCTGGGCTCGGCGTAATCAAGTAGTACATGGGGTGATTGTGTTCATCCTAACAGTATTGTCCAAGAGGCGGGAAATTTTCTTCATTCTCTTCAAACAGTTATGGGATGGGATGCATCTGCAAGTGAGGCAGCAGAACAGGCACCAATTTTTTTGGCTAGATGGAAGAATCCTCCATTTGGGAGATATAAGGTGAATTGGGATGTATCAGTTGACTCCCACCCACCGAAAAAAATTTGGGGTGTGGGGCAATTGTTCGTGATCACAGGGAGTGTATTATTGCGGCACAGTGCAAAAGGTTGGATGCTTTTCAAGAACAATTTATTGAGGAAGCAATGGCATCCTTGGTTGCTGTGGACTTTAGCAGGGACTTGGGATTGCCAAATATTATTCTTGAGGGAGATTCTCATCAGGTAGTCCAAGCTTTTCGTGAATTTGAACAAAATTTTAGTCCCTATAGATAGATTGTGGATGATGCTCGAGCTGTTCTAAGTATGCATCGGAGCTAGATGATTTCTCTTGTTAAAAGAGAAACAAACTCAGGGGCTCATCATTTAGCAAAATTTGCTCTCTCATGTTCTTCTGAGCAAATATGGATGGAGGATATACCCAAATGTATTTATGATTCTGTAATATTAGAACAATCTGCTCTGGCTGCTTAGAGCTTTATGCTCTTGGCTATTTTTTTTATTTCGAGGAATGAAATCATTTGTTTCAAAATAAAAAATAAAAAAATAATAATAAAAATAGAATAGAATGTCAACACCAGGCCATTAGGCCAATTAAGCCCAACTGACTGGGCCTTGATTTTCCTATTGTCGTGTTTCAAAAACTTGTAACAGCTTTAATTAGCATTATCCTAATATTTTCCATTGTTTTCCTTCCCTGCAATTGATAATAGAATGGAAACCATATATATAATTCTGGGTCTGCTTACCCTGTGTTTGTTTGCTGAGAAATCAAAGGGAAACGAAAGGAAATCAATTATTCAGAGTAGTGTTCTTATCTCTATATAGTTTCCCATTTCACCAGACGCTAACAAACTCAAGCAAGCCAAATACTACTTTTCCTCGGACCTTGATTAAATGACACATTGTTGGAGAGGTAGATGACACAGAGTATATCACTATAGGTTAAATTTTATTGTCGTAATTAAACATTTCCCACCATCTTCATAACCCAAGAACAGAAAGAAAGAAAAAATCACAATTAACAAATACATATCATCATCTAACCAAAAGAGGTATCTGGGACAAAGTTGCAATAGAAAAGATTTGCTGATGACTAGAAACTCTATTTGTTAAAAGAGGCTCAAAGACTTGCCATGTCACAAGTACTGTTCTTGTATCCTAGCCCGGTTCTCTTCCCACCACAATCTCGCGTGCATTTCTCCAAACTTTTCTCGGCTGCATAAAAAGAATATATTTAAAGTGGACTGAAATGCCAGAACAGAGCTGTTGGTCTTCTTAACTAGATACTTTTTCTATAAAAGTAAACCTTTCACTTGAGTTGCAATAAACTACAATAAAGGCTACCAGCAGGTTTCAAGACCACCCACCACAATCATGGTACCAATGAAGGAAATATGCTAGGAAGCACAAGATAAGCAGTTCAAAATTCTTTTTATTCTCTACAATATAGAAACTAACTTACCTGAACCGGACACGTCTAAGCTCCCGAGCACCACCTGGCACAGCTCTGATTGTGATGTAGACTCCTGGTTCGTCCTGTTCAACCCATTCGGATTCCACATCACTGGCATTGCTCACAGAAAGCTCTCCAGAGCGATCTGCCTCCCTTGATGAACTAGTCCTAACAGAACCGTCTACAGAGGATGTCTCTGTTTTCGCTCCACTGATGCTGGAAAGTTTAGGTGTTGGAGATAGACCAGCTGTGTCATAGTAATGACGGGATTGCATGGGGTGGTGGTCGAGTGAATCCGATGAAGAGTAGCCCATTCCCACTGGGCGTTGGAAGTGGCGGGGTAAGCGCTCTTTACTCAAGGGAGGAGTCATAGGGCTGTCCCTGGCAGATTCAATCCTAGAGCTCTGAAAGAGAACGAAAAGTGTTTCAATCACCAAGAAATACAAATCATTCTGGCTCTTTTCACTGAATTGGAAAGGTTCAACCCAAAGAAAAAGAAGTAAGGATATAAAATTATTCTCTCTGATATTTTAAGTAAGGTGGAGGCTGCAATCCATGTTGGAATGAAGTCATCACCACAGTTGATGGTGTGACGTTGAACAACATAACTGCATGAAATCCTAAAATGTTTAGAGAGGCTAATAATAACCTCAACACAGAATTTAAATAGGTTGATTTTAAAATACTAAGGATAATAAAATCAATTAATTCCAAACATGGTCAACACAAGTCCAAGTTGGTATGGAAATGTCTTTATACATGCCACAATTGTAGTCTGTGTCAACCATTCGCACAACAGTAGCATAAAAAGTGGAAAAAACAATTTACCATTATTTTCCTTAAATTTCCGATTCCATAATTATTGCATGCTACATTGGTTGAGAATTTACCTCATCTTCAGATCTAGGTGGGGTTGGAAGTGGGACTGCCTGTTGATTGAACCTCTGAACATTGTACAATTCCATGACCTTCTCATAGTTCTCTGCCCACCACCTTTGAGCTTGCCATTTATTAAACATTTCACGGCTGATCAAATTAACAAAATGCTAATCAGCATTAATAGAAATCGCCCTTAGAAGAATGCTTGAAAATGAAATGAGCAGATTTTCAACATATTAAAACTTCAAGCTCTTTGAAATGATTAACAACAACAGGGAAACAAGTACACAGTTGCTAGTTCAATTGATTTGGCCATGGTTCAAGGAAAGCTAGCTCAAAATTATTGCCAAAGCCTACTAACAAGATAATCATGAGGTAAGAGTGAGAACACCATTAACCATACCATGAATAGATGATCCAACCACAAGCTATTTCCCAACTGAACAAACATGGATAAATTACATTTGCCAATTTCTGGCCCACCCTCCTCAGCTTTCTTAAGAAATAAAAAAAAAAATATATATATATATATATATATATAGAGTAAGCTCTCTTAAACAAATATGGTCAACTCACAATTTGAGGGTTTGGGCATGGGTGGTACAGTTAAACCTGCACAAGACCAGTACACAGGTTGGGCGCCCTTATTTAAAAATATTATAATCTTGCATTATCTTATACAATCAGTGGTGTACTCGACTAAGATGCATGTACTAAACAATAGTTTGGTTATAGTTATCCTAGATTCCTAGCAAACAAATAAAGTAACTATATTGATCCAAAAAAATTCAATAAAACCAATCAAAATCTAGTGTGTACGGTCTTAAGATGAGACAGAAAATAATGGCATGCCTTCAATAAAGGCAAAAATTGCTGGACAGGGCTGTGAAAATAAGGATAACAGGCTTGATTTGTTTGAAGGCAGAACTTACAAGATATAAAGAAGGGATTATGATCACTTGAGCCAAGTAATTGAAGAAAACAATAGATCGATACCAAATTTCCTTTTTCCTTTCCAAATTTCCTTTTTCCTTTCTGTTATACTATGATAAACACTGTCCTAATAAAATAGTATTGATACTACCATTCTTTAAGTTGGTTGGTTCTGGGTTCAGCGTACAAGGGATTCATATAAAACTGGGTAACAGACAATATGTTAATGCTTTCAAATAATATTTAGCAAGAAGAATGCAATTTGTGCAAGTTCAGCCCAGACTTGTTACAGTATCATGATGATTCATAGTATGTATTCCACAAGGCAGAGGCCTAACCACCATTTACCCACTAGAGCTAAACTAGCAAAGCACAATAGAGGGGAGGTAAAATTATTAAAACCTTCACTCTATGAAATGAAAATCTAATAACCTATGCCCAAGTGGATCATGCCGCCATTCATTATATTTATCAACCAAAAACCATAAAGCCAAAACCCATTATAGGCTTACTGCCCTTGACTGCTTTAAATCAAGAGCCCCTTTGTTGCTTCAAGTTCTGAATCTGTAACCTAATTGAGCTCTATATTTCCCCAGCAGACAAATGAGTAAACAATTCTCGTGAAGGACAAAGACAAGGTCAGTTGTCCATCAAGAAAACACTAAAAGGAAACCATGCCAGTGTAATTCAAATTTCTTCCCAATCTAGTCTAACTATCCAAGGTTCAACAGTTACGGAACAAAGTAACTTGCCCCATTTCTAACTATAACAAACAGGGACGAATTAATTTGCCCCAGGGACAAAACTAGGATGTTTATCTAGGGGGCTGGTGTTAATTTTAATATATAATATAAAAAAAATGTATTTTCTAACAATTAAAAAAAGAAAAAGAAGACAACATTAATTACACTAATTGAACTCGACACTCCTAAATGTGCTAAACCTATCAGCAATTTTCTTCTCAAATTAGACATCCAAATAATCTCCAAGAAAGTCATCTTCTATTTTATTTCAAAGTCTTATCTTGAAAATCTTCATAGTTGCAAAGCTCGCTCAGTAATTACCGTCAAAACCAAAAGAGTCAAGACTAGATGAATCAATCTATGAACCAGATAATAGTTTCCACTTTCCAGTTTTCATCAATGCTTCACATAAATCATAAATTGTGGACAAGTTTTGTAAATCTGGATGACGAGGCACATCAGGCTCATAGTGTTGCAATTGAATTTTTTCTTGTTCAGTAAAATCACGAGGATAAAATTTCTCTACGAGACTGCATAGGTTATCAATTTTGAATAACTTGTAAGCATTTCTAGCCATACAAAAATAAATCTTTGTATCATTGTTGATACAAAAATAAAAAAATGGTTTCATTATTTTTGTATGCCCGCCTTATTTCATCTAGCCACATTTATTTATTTTGTCAAAATATTTTTTTCTTGGGAAGGGGGGTGGCCCCCCTACCCCACCCTAGCCCACCCTAGTGTTGTCCGTGATAACAAAAGCGATTATCCATGCCATTATACATGTAATCCATTCCTATGACCCCCCTCCCCCCAAACCCAAAACCCCATGAAGCAGAACAAGAAATTGAGAAGATAAACCGCAGGAAGAGAAAAGAAGCAAAGAAGAAAAGTAAGATAAGAAGAAGAAGCAACCGGAGAGAGAGGAAATTAGGAGGAAGACGACAAAATAGTCAATCAACTGTTTGTTCATTCAAAGCTAATTATCACAGTAAAAATTTATGCTTAAATAGCCTAGGGATTAATTCCTAACCCTAAACCTAGTGATACTTGGACTTACAGCCCACTAAAACAACATAAAGACCAACTAAATTAACATAACCCAAAGTCTTAAAAATAAAATAACATAACACTGAAAAATAAATAACATAAGAATAAAATCTGACATAACCAAAAGTGTCAAAAGTAAAATCTCTAGCTCTCAAGGCTGGTTGTCCTCTGATATCAAGGTCCAAACACGTGTAATCACTGGTCTGTATCTGGTGTCCCATCATCCCAATTTCTACTATTATGAATTTTTTGAGAAGAAAAAAAAAGGTGAAATTTTTCTATTTGTCAATCACTAGCTATCATCATATAAACCCTTACAATGTCACCTAAAAATCCCATAATTTTGGAGAGAAAGTAAAATTTAAGCTTATTCTGAGTTTCCCCCATTTATTCAGAAAGAATGGCCGAGCGGATAAGATAGCACAGCACAGTTCACACAATATTTGGTCCATAGAAGAGCAATGCTAGTTGACAGGCAAAGTTGGCTTACATGTAGAATGCAACAAATCTCTTATGAGATGTTAACCAATGCTGTGGATGGTCACTTTCATCAGATTATGAAATGTTTGCTTGCAATTGCATATGATAAAGAATTTTAGCTATCAGCACCCAAATGTGCAATAGACATTTCTTTGCTCTTTATCCTATGCATCTTCATTTAACTGTGTTCAGAAAGGCTCCATAGATTACAGCCTTGAGCAGCATCCTATCTAATTACACCATGCCTAAACAAAGATTAATACTTTAAGCAATGATATATCCCTAGTTAAAAATCCTAGTTTCAACCACTAATTTTAATCAAATAATCTCTTGGTCAGACATGTTTATGTATTTGGTTTTATTGTAGGGATAGGAAATAATGAACATTATTTTACCCCTATATGACATGACATAATTCAATGAAAATGAAACAAAGTTGTAAGTCCTACCACGTGAGTTATAATACAAACAAATGTGACAAAGTAATGTGTCAAAGCAAAAGTTCCATCAAAATGCTAAAATCCAACCGCTAAGGACAATGTCACAAAGGTTCAACCATAATTACCACTGTCACACCACAAGTATTGGATCATACTCAATAAATCAGAATCTTGAATATCATATCAAAACTACTGAAAGTACCTGAATCGAATCCTCTTAAGATCATTCCCTCCCTGAGGCAATGAAACAAAAGTGATGAGCACACCCGGCTCCACTTGTGCCACCCATTCCTTTGGTTCATCTTCCTCCATGAACACAATCGACTCAGTACGCCCACTAACTGAAGCAGGTGTACCTTCTCCACTTGAAAGCCCTTTGAGCCTTGCCTCCATTTCTTTCCCCCACATCCTCGGCGTGGAGTTTGAGCTCCCTGTTCTGCGATATGCACAGTGGAACCTCGCTGAGACTGAGCCAGCATCAGAGTCAGCATAGTTCCGGTTCTTGTTATCACTCGATGATCCTGAACAGGGCTTGCAATTCTTGTAAGCTCCTGAAGCCTTCAGTGCTATGTCCTTGATCTGAAAACAGAACTAATCCTTCAACATCCTTTGACACCAAGCCCTCCTCTTTTTTCTCATAAATGAAGGAAAAGAGAAGAAATAAGAGAAAAATATATATGGGTTTTGATTTTCCTATTTTACGGTTTCCAAAGCTTTAAAAACTAAGCCAAATTATACAGCTGTAGCAGCTTTAGCGTAATTCTATTCATTTTCCACTGCTACTTCCCAGAAACTAAGAATGGAACAGAAACCGTACGCACTTCTCGGGTACTGAGAAATCTAAGGATAATGAAAGAAAACAAATTCTGGGTCTGTTATCCTCTGTTTGTTTGCCGAGAAATTGAAGTAAAACGAAAGAAAATCCACTCTGGGTCTTCTTGTTCTTTTCTCATTTTACCAAATACTGACAAACACACATAAGCCAAACAGTATAAATTGGATTAGAACAGTAAATTATTTTGCCTTATTAGCTTCTACACAAGAAAAAAACAATTCAGAACTCGGGTTCCCATAATTTTAACACATTTTCTCGAAATCCAAACAGGAACTAGTATTTCCAATGGTACCTGAGCAGTGAGAGTTTTAACGGCTTGCTTGGTCCTCGGGGTCCCAACAGCTTCGTCTTCGTCCTGCTGCGGTAGAGATCCATTGCCGTTGAGCTGCTTCGAGCACGCTATACATGTGAGCATCCTCGGAACTCCCACTCAAGCTTCAGATCAGAAGGGTTTGTTCAACTTGAACGATCTAGTTCTGGGTCCGAGCGACTAGTCTCAAAGGTGTTTGAATCAATGTCTCAGAGAGTTTTTTCAGCTCGTGAATTCGTATCATAACCTGAAAAAAAAATTTAAAAAAATGAGAAAATTAACACCGAAACTTAGTGAATTATACAAACAATTAATTCAAACAAAAAACAGTAACAAAACCTTTTGGCTCTAGTTCTTACATTGAGAAAACGAGGCTTGATTTCGTCATGAGCTGTCTCTCAACAGTTACAATACGAGAGAGAAAGAGAGCGAGAGAGAGAGAGAGAGAGGTCTGAAGGTGACCGTTAATGGACGAATCATTATGAGGGCATGTTTTCAGGCGATTTGTGAGGGTCTTTGGGATCAAAATACTTCAAATAGTATTCAATTTCTTTCCCCTTTTTTTCAAATATAATAGCAATAAATAAATTACAAGATTCACTGTGAATGCGCCAGTTAGAATGAGTAAGCGACACTCTCTCACTTTCTCTCCCCGTCTTTCTTTATGGCCAAAGCCATAGAGATTCGGGCTACTGGGGCAAGCAACTTGGCTGTGACGTGTGTATATATATATATATATATATATATATAGGCTAATAAATTTGGGCGTGATCTCGTGGGGCTGGGCGCACAAGCCGCTATGTGGTGCGCGCGCGGAACGCTTTTTGCCTTTTTCGGGGCGCGCGCCGCCAAAGCCACAAAGCGCCACCCTATGCGTCCGCCAGGAGAGGCCACGGGGCATTGGCGCCGCTTTTGGTGTGCGGCAGCTTGCATTATCAACCAAGATTAGAATAAGTTTTTAACTTTTCAACCTTTTCAAAAATTTCTTAATTGTCGTGTCTAAACTTGTTGTCAAGTCCCACTTTTTAATCACCAAAATGATTGTTTTGAATGCTTCCTAGTCATGCAGGCCTTGGCCTTGGCCCCCCAAAAAATATGTTAACATAATCCTCAAGAGTGACAAAGGTTGGGTCAACTTGAGTACTTTGCTATAACTTGGCTCAAATTTTTATAAAAAGCTTTGGGGAAAACTTTGCTTTCCACCTAAGCATAGGCGTTTTGCAATTAAGTTTAAAACTTTGCTTATTACCGGGATGATTCGGTGGTCTCAGCAGCATTTTTACTGCATTTGGATAATGTAAGGGCACAGGTTCAACACTCAAAAATAGGAATCTTCATGTATGTTTGTATTATTTTTTTTTGGGTCTCATCGATGTCTTGGTGGGGGCGGTCGGTTAAGCTATGGCTCAACTAGAGGTGCGCTTGCGATTTCTGTCGTTTAGGTCCCTCCTGAGCGGCCCTCCACGAGTTTGTGCTACTATAGTCACATCCGGGTAGAATAACTACAATTAGTCTCTCCTTCCAACATTTTTTGAATAGGAAAAAAAAAAATTAATGTGGATGTGTCATGTTCTAGTCTTTTTATTTATTATTATTATTAAAATATATAAAAAGCTTCCATTTTTTTAATAAAATAAAATTATAGTGTGACAGGTAATGCTAAAAGAAAGACGTATGTTCTCATTGTGTCATTTTAATAGTGATTTATCACAAATTAAATGTTGATTTTAAAAGTTACATCAATTTTAAAAAAATATAAAAAAGACATGGAGATGTCATTTACCGTTACTCATAGTGTGAGCTCCATAATTTTCACCCCTTTTTTCTCTCAAAAATTGGACCATTTTGAACATTTTGACCAAAAAAATTGAAGTTAAACATTACAACTTTTTAAATTTTGAAGTTATGATCGCGCAACAAAACACCTATGATTTGGAGGTAAACGAAGTTTTCCCAAAATTCTAAGAATTTGTCATTTACTTGTTCTTTTATTAAGAACTTTGTATATTGCATGCCTAAGAGCACTAACAACAGAGTTTCTAAAATTCATTCCCTTCCTTATGTTTAGAAAAAAATCATTAAAAAACATCAATATCAGAAGTCCTAAATATAACTAACATCAAAGGGCATTTACAGTGTTTTCCAATGCATTAGGAAAAAACTAATTATAAAAAATGCCAAATGCATTATTAAATTATAAAAAACTAATTATCTCTCATCTCTCATTCACATGTCCCAACAATTCTCTCTTATCTCTTATTGGTTGTAATGATAAAAAAAAAAAAATAGTATTTAATTCATTCAAAGAAGTATTTTTTTTATTAAAAATTAAAAAGTAATTTTATTTCCTAAATTTAAAAAAAAAAAATAGTTAAAAAGCTGGTGCAAGTAATCGGATTTGAAAAGGTTAATCGGATGATATATAAGTTTCATATTTTATTAGGTAAAAGCATAAAAAGAGATGCCACTATCCTTTTTTGTTTCTTTTTCTTTTTCTTTTTCTTTTCCTTTTTTAAGTAGAGATGACAATGACAGTTCGATGTTACTAAAATTTAACAATAGAAGTGGAAAATTTGTTTTGTTTTTAAGAGATAGAATTAGCAAATTCAATTATTAAAATAATATTAGTTTAAGTTTTTTAAATAAATGATCATTTAATGTAAAATTAAAATAAAACTCTTAATTTTGACCCTTACTAGTTACTCCCATAGGTTACCCCAATTTTCAATTAAAATATTTTTACATGTTGCTTGATTCTACGTACATCAGGAGATTGTTAACAATATTAATTAAATAATTAAATTTATCGCATTCTCTTTATTACTTATTTTTTATTTTCAATTAAAATAATTCACACGTTATATGAACCCACAAGTAGAAAAGAGTATTAAAATATTAATCTAAAGTTTAAAAACTAAGAGCATTCTTATCCGGCTACTTATAGTAAAAAAATCTTTGCTTCAAAGAACCAAAGTGGTAAAATGCTTGTTTTTTTATTCTCTATTCAGCTCCCTATTATGTGGAAAATTTTGGGGAATATAAACAATGCTATGCACTAGTAAAAAGCATTATTCAATCCCCAAATTATTAAAATAATAAAAAAAAAATCGAACTTTCTCTCTCCTCCCTTTTTTTTGTGTTAATTTCTTATTATCTTTCTTTGCCTTGTATGCTCTACTCAAACCCACAAAATTACCGCACTATTCACTCTTCTCCCTCCTTTATATATATATATATATATATATATATCTTTTTTCTGTTTCTTTTAATTATGTTACCAAAGATATACGAATGGCTTATAGATTAATAATGGTGAGGAGTACAAATAATTTTAAAAAATATGAAATGTTGGATAGAAATCCTTAAAAATAACATTTAAATGAAAAATAGTGAAAGCAGATCCTTAGTATAGGAAGCTGAATATATTATAGATGCTTTAAAAAATATAATTTTTTAACTAAAATATAAAATAAATTTAAAAAGCCTGATGAACTTACAATTGGTTTTTAAGCAGTTTATATATATATATATATATATATATATATATATATATATTGGACAGCTACTTTAACATGGAATTAGATCATTTTCAATTTATTTGAATTTCACACTTTTCTGCATAAGAACAATGGCACCTTTTTCATTGGTGACGGTGACAAAGGCAGAACCACCCTTTGGCTTGGGGGCTATCATGAATTAGGATCCTCTCCATTTCAAATGAATCGAATATTCAGTTAGTTATAGTTTAAGAGTATTATTTTCCCCTAAAAAAGTGAAAAAAAACAAAAATATCTCTTCCACTATAACTAACTGAATATTATCCAGTTGATTTGAAATTGAGAGAATCCTGTTCCCCAAGCCATAGGGTGGTCCCCAATTTTATTTTATTTTTTTAAAAAAATATACCTTTAAAATTAACTTTTGCCCCCAAACAAAATGTTCTAGTTTCATCCCTTGGCGGTGATTAAATAGTCTCAAGAAAATTTGTATGTGGTTAGATACGCACTAGAAAGCAAGTTTGATATTTTGATTAATATTAATCATCTTGAGTTCCATTGATATTCTGGTCAGTTTGAATCAGGTTGTGATTCAATTGGTTTTAGGAAGCGCATATAGTTCTTCACCGTCTAGGCCATTTCTGAGCAATTTTCAACGGATAAGTGTTACACTTACCCACTACCATGATTACGCTAATGTAAAATAGTTGGTTGCCCTCTTTTACCTTTTTAACTAGAAAATAATAATAATAATAATAATAATAATAATTTATTATTATATAATAAATTATTATTATTATTATTATTATTAATTATTATACCTATTATTATTATTATTATTATTATTATTATTATTATTATTGTACCTTTAAGAGAGGTATTACTATACAATTCTTGTCCCCTACCTAGTTCTTAGCTAAAAAAGATAAAGGGGCCCCATCAAAAGGATCTAGATCAAGGTGATTACTTTTCTGAATTATAACATACCTGCCTATTTTCTCATCTTAATTATTTGTCGGTGGTGAAAAGTGGACTTATAATCCCATCAGTAAGAAAGCAATGCAAAAATGATATCAAAGTCGTTTGAAAATGGTGAAAGATACTTGGTGTGCAAGCATGCAAAACCTACCCACAATAGGCCTCAGGTTACTCTGTACATTAATTTTATACTCCGACGAGTGGTGTTCGATTTCATATTCGACATATTCTATTTTATTATGTTTCCTTATTCGATTTATTACTCTTTTATGGTTTTTTGTTCACCGCTCTCTTATGTTCTCTATTTATAGAAACTATTGTTTGTAATATTGTTCTATATAATTCAATATACAAGATGTAGTTTATTACGTCTTTTTGCTTCCGCTCTCTCGTCTTCTCTCTTTCTTCAATATATTTAACAAATTTGGTGACTAGGGGCGAACCCAAAATTTATAGTATGGGAGGACAAACTTACGTAAGCACATAAATATATATTAACTATTTATGTGTGTTTGTAATCATAAATGATAAATCCATTTAACTTGCGATGCTGAAACAAATATTATGAACCCAAATGACTACAAAATAATCAAAGTTGTCCCCAAAGCTAAAGGTAAAGGTAAATGTAAATGTTAAATTCATGTTTATGAACCCAAAGTTGTCCCACTGGATTTGCATGAAGTAACTTATTAAATTTGTAATGTAGGCCTGCAAGTTTACTGGTTACATAGGCATGAAAGGCTGCAAGTGCCAGAGAGAGAGAGAGAGAGAGAGAGAGAGAGGATGAGAGAACAAATTAACACACAAAAAGAGGAGCAAACATTTTAAGGGGACAAACACTTAAATTTAGGGGGACTTTTCTCATTATTTCTCATTGAAAGCCCTTAATAACAAGGGCTTAAAAAACTTTTGGGGGGACAAATAGTCTGGCCGTAGGTCTACCTTTGGTGGTGACTATTTATCCTTTAAAATCGACTTGTAAGAAAATAGTGTGACAATATCCAATAACTTATATACACAAGAATAAAATTAAACTTAACTCTGAAGAGAAACTAAGATCAAAACACTTTCACATTACTTATCTAAATCAATAGCAATTCGCTAGGCAGTTGATCTTTAAAAGTCTAAATTTATGATGATAAATAAAGAAATTTAAAAAATAAAAAATAAAAAAATAAAAAAGGAGGTGTCTAGGTTAGCTGATTTGTACAGGGAAAGCATTGTCAGGCAGGAAAAACAAAAACCTTGGCTTTGATTAGGCCACATGGAGTAAGCAGCAGTGCTGGGAAGTTATGATCCGGTAGGCCCAGCCCCACAGCGCCTGTTTCCCTGCACCCCAACTAAGCTTATTTCTGGTGATTAGTGTATATCTGTTCACCAAAAAGGGAGAAAAGAGTTCCTTATTATTGGGCCCAGTGTACTCTCCCTCCAACTCCTGATCTCCAAGTATTTACTTTAATATATATATATATATATATATATATATATATAGTCCCTAAATTTTTATCTGATTTAAATTTAACTATTGAATCTTCAATTTAAAAAATAAGGTCATTAAGTTTTGGTCAAGTTTTAAATTGGTTTCTTTATTACTTTAATGGTTTTTTACATGCTACATGTATCTCATTTGACATGTCGGTGTCTATCTCAACGTCAAAATGAATGATTTTCCATCTAAGGCTACAAATTTAAAAGATTAGAATGACAAAGAAGACTTTTATTAATTTGTTTTTTGTTTTTTGTTTTCTATAGATGACTTAGCGTTTAATGATACAACATTAATAATTTAATATCATATGCTGATATGAATGCTAATGTGTGACATATAACAAACTATTCATTTTGACAGAAAAAGTGATAGAGAAGCTTATTTAAAATCGGGGTAAAACTTAAGAACCACATTTTGAAATTCGAAACCCAAGAACTAAATTCAAATAAGATAAAAACATACGAGCTAAATATAATTTTCCAAAATAATAATAATAAAAAAAAACACTCCAAATATTTTATACCGATTGAAAGGGAAAAAAAAAGTTTTGGTCTTCATTTCTTAATAGTAGTGATTTGCTCAAAACCTGGAAGCAAGTGGTTAATTTGTGGACAAAGTTTTCCTCTAAATTGAGTTGAAAAACTTCCTTTAACCCAGTTTATAAAAATTATATGTCTATTTTTTTAAGGACAAAGTTTTCTTCAAACTGTGTTAGAATAATTTCTTTCAACCTAATCTATAAATGTGACATATGTCCTATGAACATGTGAGATGCACATGTTTTTTTAATAGTAAGGACAAAGTCTGAATAAATTTTATTAAAAACTCATGGGCATCTCATATGTTATTAAAAAAAGGAAAATTATATAAACTCCTTAGGTCAACGCGCTTTTATTAAAAACTCCTTAGGTATTTTTTTTTTCGGAAATTGATTCCCTGAGTCAATCGAAACTATAATAAACTCCCTACCGTCAAAAAATTTTAACAGTCATTAGTATTACTCAAAACTCTCCGTTTTACCTCATTAAAATATTAATTTAATTTAAAAAATTAAATCTTTAAAAAAAATATAAAAAAAAAAATGGAGGGGTGGCTTGAAGCACCCCATGGGTGTAGCAGGCCACCCCAAACCACCTGGGGGTAGCCGCAAGCCACCCTAGGGGTGGGCAAACCACCCCTAGGGTCGCTTACGGCCACCCCATAGGGGTTGGGGTGCCACCCCTGGCCACCCTTCAATTTTTTATTTTTTTATTTTTTAGATTTAATTTTTTAAATTAAATTAATAAAAAATTAATATTTTAATCAGATAAAACAGGGAGTTTTGAGTGGACTAACAGAAGTTAACAAAAATTGACGATATGGAGTTTTCTAGTAGTTTCGAGTGACCCAATGACTAAATTTTCGAAAAAAAATATCCAGAGAGTTTTTAATAAAAGTGCGTTGATCTAAGGAGTTTACATATAATTTCCCTTAAAAAAAATGACAAATGTCAATTTTATAGACTAGGTTGAAGGAAATTCACTTTGTCATTTTTTTAATCACATATGAGATGCACATGAGTTTTTAATATTGTTTAGGGTAAAATCTATATATCCCCTCAAACTACCACCTAATTGACAATGTCCCCCCAAACTTTTAATTGTGACGATGTCCTCCCCAAACTACCAAAACATTGTCAATGTCCCCACTAATGCTAGCAAAAAAATAAAAATGCCCATATATATTTCTCAATAAGACAAAATACCCTTATAAATTAAAAATAAATAAAAAATAAATTTTTAAATTAAAAATGAAAATTTTAATTTTAAAATAATGTTTTTTTTTTAAAAAAAAAAAAGAATTTTTTTAAAAACGATTTTTTTTAAACGGAAATTTTTATTTAAAAGAAACATTTTTTTTTTTAAAAAAAAAAAAAAATTGTTTTAAAATTTTTATTTTCTTAAACGAAAATCATGAATTTTTTTAAAACATTAATTTTTATTTTAAAAAGTTATAAAACAAAAAAACAAAAATTTTCATTTTTTAATCTTAAATTTGCCACCCTTTGGATTTATATATATTTTTTTTAGTATTAGGTTTTTTTCTAGAAGTTATAGTATTTATTTTTATTTTTATTTTACTAAGGGTAGTTTCGTCATTGGAGAGAACATTGACAATTTTTGGTAGTTTGGGGGACATTGTCGCAATTAAAAGTTTAGATGGACATTGTCTATTGGATGGTAGTTTAAGGAGAATATATGGATTTTTCTCTATTATTTATTTCGACTTTGTCAATGCTATTAAAAAAACATGTGCATCTCTTATATGTTTAAATTACACATATCATTTTTATAGATTGAATTTGAGAAAGTTTCTCCAACTTAGTTTAGAGGATAACTCTATCCTTAATTTGTCACTTGGCTAAGAAATAGCCAAATTTTGTTTTGACCATGAGCATTTATACTTGAGTAATTAAAGGTTATTTTGGCTGCAGGTCCATAAGCAAATTTAGAGGAAAAAACGTTCACATTCGACTAGCTACTTTAATAATTTTTTTTAAAAAAATGGAAAGTTTCTAATAAATATTTGAGTCAACGCGTGAAAACAAAAAGCTGCATTAACTTTTTTTTTTACTTTTTAGTTTTATTTTTACTTCTCGAATCAATCGAAAAGATGTCATAAGTCATTCCGTTACATTTTCTTCAAAATGTCTAACGCTCGTCATCAATCTCAAAACTCACTGTTTTGACACGTTTGCTTTTTTTTTCATATCATTTTAAAATATTAAATTTTTATTAATTTAAATTTAAAATTAAATCTAAAACATTAAAAAAAATAAAAATAAAAATAAAAATAAAAATAAAAAAATTGAAGGGCTGGCTGGGGTGGCCACCCCATCGTGGGTTTGGGGCTGGGGGTGGCAACCCCACCGCTGGCCACCCTTTAATTAATTAATTAATTTTTTTTTATAGATTTAATTGTAAAATTAAATTAATAAAAATTAATATGTTAAAGTGAGTTGGAAAAAAAGCTGACGTGACAAATCAGTGAGTTTTGAGATTGAACATTTTGAAGAAAATGTAACGGATGACTTATGACATCTTTTCAATTGACTCAAAACATGGAGTAAAAATTCAAAACATAAAAAGTTAAAAGAGTTTTTTGTTTTCACGCATCGACTCTAGGATTTATTAGAAACTTTCCAAAAAAAAAACCAAACAGGCAAACACACACCAAATGTTAAAAAAAAAAAAAAATCATCTATCATTCTCTTTCTTCTCAATATAAAAAAAATGAATAAATACTGAAGAAATAAAAGTAGAAAGTTTTTAAAAAATGAATAGTTCAAATAGAAAAAGAGTTAAAAAAAAAAGTTGATTTAAAAAAAAAAAAAAAAAAAAAAGAAATGAAAAGAAATTTTTGTAAGCCGAGTGTGAATGCACAAAGTAAAAAGCCAATCTTCCCCTCCTTTTGGTAAAGCCAAAAAGAACAGAGAGTCCCCTATATATGAAGAAAGAAAAAGGAAAATAAACAGACTGCTACGACTCTATACTATACCATTCCTTTTAAATAATTTGTTCTTACCTAACAAAAAAGACAAGGTTTTGAGATTATATGGTAACATTTATGCAAAGAGATTATAGGCCATTTAGTACGAGGAATTGGTGATTTCAAATTTCAATTATTCTAAGCCCTAGACATTCGTAGGCTAGTAGCAGAGAGTCTGCCAAAAATGTATTTTTGTTTTCTCACGTTTTGAGGGAACAAAAATATCCCTCAAATATAATTAACTGGATATTTTTTGGTTCATTTAGGATCATAATTCATGAAATTAAGTCCTACTCTTACTCTAAACAATTGAACTTTAGAGTCTGTTTGGGCTCGCAATTTTAAAAAACACGATTTTAAAATAATGATTTTAAATGTGTGATTTGAAAATATAACTTTTTTAAAACGCAGTTGAGCGTTTGACAAAATCACAGTTTATTATTTAAAATTGTGTGTTTTCCAAAAAGTATCACATTGCATGCGATTTGAAAACATATTTTTTATGTTTTTAAATCGTAATTTTTTAAAAACACAATCTTAAAACAATATATATTTTGCGATTTGGTTTAAAATGGCAATGTCAAACATCCTTAGCTTACTTTAAAATGGGTTGCTGATTGAGGAGAAAGAGGGGATTATTTGACACCTATCTGGGTGTGTCTAACTTCAATTTCTATGGCAAAAAGCTAGTAAAACTGGTGCAGGGATATAATTAAATTTGTAACGCTATTGATAAGCAAAATAAACAACATGTTTTTTAACACAGTAGAATTTATATAGTAAAGCTTATAATCCATACCTATAAAAAGAAAATGACGTTAATTTAATCCATACCATGTTGACTGATTGATGTGAGGACTATAGAAATTGACTGATTGATTTGGTCCTTATTGCAAGGAGCATAATTTTTATAAGGTCCTTGTACAAATCAAGACATTTGTGCATTCCAATGAGGACTTAACAAATTAGCGTGGAACAGCTTAAACAAAATAAACAAAAATACTAGATTTTAGTTTCATATTTCTAATAGTGATTAAAAGTAAAAGACCTATTTTTCACTTTTCCTATTCATCTACCCAAACTTGTCGCCGCCACCTCTGCTGGTCAGCTCAGACGACTCCGGCCACGACGTCGGACAACCACGACACCGCCACGATGCTCCTCCACGCCGGTAATCTCTCTCTATCATCGAGGGCAAAGCATATTGGCAAAAAAACAAAAAAAAAAACTGTGCTTTAAGATTTGATCTATAATAAAGGCTAGAGCAAGATCATGGAATGACATTCATCTTGCGGGTCATGGATTAAGATCGGATCCACTATTGAAGTATGAATTTGTGTTGAATGAGAAAGAGGTCTATTAGGAGTACAAAATCCTTGACACTTCTTACCTTTAAAAGATCGGGATTAAGTGGATTGGTTTCAGAGAGAGAGTACTAGCATGGAGGAGTGTTGTGGCTGGCGGCAAGTTTGGGTAGATGAATAGAAAAAGTGAGAAATAAACTTTTTAGGTTTTTCACTTTTAAGTTTTAACCCATATGAAAAATATGAAAATAAAATATAGAGTTTTTGTTTAAGGTATTTCACGCTAATTTATTAAGTCTGCACAAAAGTCTTAACTTGTACCAAGCCCTTATAGTCATAGAAATTATTCTATGACGTGAAAGATGCCATGTGAATATGAATTGATGGATACTTGGAAATATACTTCTACGTGGAATCTTGCTACTAAATCCCAAAGTTTTTTCTTCGCATATTGCACGAGACACAAATACTTACCAACGTTGAAGCAAACATCGTCGTTCGTACAGGTAGAAACCGATCACTATCACGCAAGCAACAGGGGTACCCTTTAATTTCTATGACCCCTTATGATGCTCCCCGCGGAAATTCAATTCAAAGACTTAAATGTAAGAAAATGGGTTTGTTACAAAAAAATAAATAAATAAATAAAATTGTAAGAAAATGGGCTTGGATCTAAGGTTCGCAAAACGGGTTGACGGGTCAACCGGTTTACGACCCGTACTGATCCGCCCCGATTAGCATCTACCCAGGCACGACCCGTTTAACTAAACGGATTTAAATCTCCAATCCGAACACGACATGACAAAATTAGCAGGTTAACATGTCAACCCAAAGAGAAAATCAGAGCAAGAGAGAGGGATCAGAGAAAGAGTGAGATATCAAACAAAATCAGATCTTGGTCCTTACCTCCCTGAAATGCAAAGATTCGAGAAGATGTATCGGATACCCATTCCATACTCCATAGAGGTCGACCTTGAAGCAAGTCGACGGAGTGAGAGGGAGAGGGAGAAAGAGACGCTAGCTGGGAGAGGGATGTGGCGGCGGCGTGAGAGAGAGAGTGAGAGGCGAGGCTGGCAAATGGCGGCGCTGTGAGAGAGGGAGGCGATCGGCAGTGGAGAGACAGACAGACAGACAGAGAGGCGAGGTTGGCAAGCGGCGGCAATGCAAGAGAGGGAGGCGAGCGGCAGTGACGCGAGAGAGGGAGGTGAGCGGCAGCGACGCGAGAGAGGGAGGCGAGCTGCGGTGGAGAGAGAGAGAGAGAGAGAGAGGCGTCTGAGAGTGAGAGGGAGAAAGAAAGCAAGGTACACATTAGTTTAGGGTTTTTTAATTTTATTTTATTTTTTAACGGGTTTGGCGGGTCACTTGCTTAACCCGCTAGGTTGACCCGCCAAACCTTAAAACTAACCGGGCCATAAACAGGTGACCCGATTATGACCCAAACCCGTTTAGGTCAAACCCAAAATTTGTTAACTTCGTGTCGGGTTCGTGGATTATGTCAAAAATTATCAACCCTATTGGATCACAAGGTTGACGTGAAGGATTTAGCACAAAGCTATTTCATAACTTGTTTGGAAAGTATTTCATCTTTTTAAATGCAAAAATAAAGCTACCACACCAAATATTTTTCAAACAACAAAACACTAAGCAAGGTATTTTGAAGGCCATATTTGTTTCAGCGTAAAATAATTTTTGAAAAATATTTCCCTTATTTTTTGGTCTTTGGTGAGACAAAAAAATAATAGTCAACGAAAAATATTTTCGGTTTGACCGAAAAAGGCTTATTTAATGTTCATAAAATGGTTTTTATTTTTTAAAACCATAAACCATTTTTCGAATTTGAACTTCTTATTCTCAAATTAATGAACCTAGTTGGAACGTCGTTAGGACCATGTCAAGACTTCACCAAGCCATCATTGTGATTCCGCTGGGACCTGATCGAGACCACTTCGGGACCAACCTGGCCACTATCGGGACATTACCCAGACATTGCCAACACTCCGCTGAGACTTGGTCAGGGATCCCGCAAGAACCCAATTGAGACTCACCGAGAACTGGCCGGGCCATAGCCCGAATTTCACAGAGACACCGTCGGGACTCGATTGAGACATGATTAGTTAGGACCTCATTGGGACCTCACTGATACATTATCGTAATTTAAGTTTAATATGAGTAAATGAAAATATAAATATATATTTGTGATTTTATGTAAGTGCCAAATACCAAAAATTGTTTTATGCTAAAAATATTTTCTAATGAAAATATTTTTCGTCGAAACAAACGGAACCTAAAATAGTACCAATGAAGGGTGTTGTGAGGTTCAGGAAAATGGCAAGTTGAGCCCTAGCTTCATCAGATCGTTCGAGATTTTCGAGAAAGTGGTGCTAGTAAACTTCATGAGGCGTGATCTCCAGCTGATTGAGCTATCCCTTGAGAACAATAATAGTAATTGTTTAGCCTTGACAATAGTGACAATTTTAGCAATAATCGTATTGACGCCTTCATCAATATTATTGATGACATGTTCAAAATAATAATATTGACGGGTTCAATGGTAATGGAAATGACAAGTCTAGCAAACTAATAATAATAGTAATGGTCCCCAAGGGGTAACTCAATCGGCTGGAGATTACACCTTATGAAACGGAGGTCACTAATTCGAATCCTCATTTCTCATTTTTTGTAGATATGTCAAAATAATAATAATAATAATAATAATAATAATAATAGTAATGGTGAGCTCAATAGTAATAATAATGGCATGTTTAGCAATAGTAATAATGGTGACAATGACATGTTCATCAATAATAACAATGATGTGTTTTATTAGTAAGGATAATAACAACTTTATCAATAATAATAAGGGAAATTATATATAAAATACTTAGGTCAACGCGCTTTTATTAAAAACTCACTGAGTATTTTTTTTTTTTGAAATTTAGTCCCTGGGTAACTCGAAACTACTAGAAAACTCCCTACCGTTAATTTTTGTTAACTGTCGTTTGTCCACTCAAAACTCCCCGTTTTATCTGATTAAAATATTTATTTTTTTATTAATTTAATTTAAAAAATTATATCTAAAAAAAAAAAATTGAAGGGTGGCCAGGGGTGGCAAATTAATAAAAAATTAATATTTTAATTAAATAAAACGGGAAGTTTTGAGTGGACTAACGGCAGTTAACAAAAATTGACGGTAGGGAGTTTCTAGTAGTTTCGAGTTACCCAGGGACTAAATTTCAAAAAAAAAAAATACCCAGTGAGTTTTTAATAAAAGCGCGTTGATCTAAGGATTTTATATGTGATTTCCCTAATAATAATGATAACTTTATTAATAGAAATAGTGACAACTTTATCGGTAATAAATACTAAGAACATAATCAACAACAATGGCTATAAGTACCAATAACAATACCCTTTCTCCCCCTTTTAATTAGAAAATAATAATAATAATAAATACCAATAACAATTGTAATGTTAAAAATAGAAAAAAAATAATTGCAACATTAATATTAATACAAAATAAACAATGAACTTCAAGGCGTTACTTTAAGAAGACGGATTGAATGAACATTGTTAAAAGCTTAAGCCGATAGGAAGATGTAAATTTAATCACTTAACCATTAGTTTAACACTCCCTCTCACGTGTGAACTCAAATTCCCTTTTAATAGGTGATGTCCAACACGTGGAATATTTAATTTAAATGGGGGGTGAATTGAAAAAGTCAAGATTCAATCCCAGAACCTTTGGCTCTGATACCATGTTAAATCACCAGTTATCCCAAAAGCTTAAGATGATAGAAAGAAGTAAATTTAATCAGTCCCAGGTTTAATTGGCTGTGGCCCACCGTCTCCCATTGTTACACGTGTTGGTTTGGATGTCCTCCCGCATTGGCTGTGGCCTACCGTCACCCATTGTGGCACGTGTTGGCTTGGATGTCCTTCTGCTACACGTGAGGGAGCATGTTGAAAGTCCCACATTGCTTGGGTATTAAGGAGATGGACAATTTATAAGGTGAGAGAAAACCTTAACTCTTGAGCTAGCATTTGGGGTTGAGATAGGCTCAAGACCACCCAACACTTGTATCAGAGCCCAAGTTTACCGACACGTCTTGGCCCAACAGTCCACAGGAAAAACGGGTTGTCGTTGCTCCGACCTAGGGCCCGATATGTGAGGGGGAGATTGTTGGGGTTATCTCACATCGGTTGTGGAAGGGGTTGGTGGTCTGTTTATAAGCGTGAGAGAAAGCATCACCTCTTGAGCTAGCTTTTGAGTTGAGTTAGGCCCAAGACCAATTTCAAATAAACATGAACGGATTGAATGAGTAGCACTGTTTACGCCGGAACATAAATGGTGCTACTCATAGCCTAGCTAAATTAGCTACAAAAATTGTCATAGATTGTGTATGGAGAAATGAAATACCCGATTGTATTTGTGATATTGTTCAAGCGGAGCAAATTGCCTCAGCTTGTTTTTGATATATATGAGAAGTGAACTATTTCTAAAAAAAAATAAAAAAATACTGTCTTTAAAAAATTGAGAAAGTAATCACACAAGAATAACAACATAGATGTACAAAATGCCAAATTTTTTGTCATTAAACGGTTTATACTTTTTCAATTTATGTGAATGTAAATAAACAACAATAGTACTTCCATAATTGCAAATCATTCCACTCACACAAAAGTAGAAAAACATAGAAAATCGAAGTTTCTGAAATGCATCAATGAGGAGAAAATTAGAATGGCCCGTGAACTACAAAAGTTAAAATATGAAGAGCCTAACTTGTAGGCTTAAAAAAAGGATATGAAAACTCTCGCACAAGTCTCTACAACTCGGTTTTTTATTTATTTTATTTCATTACAAAGGTGGGTCATTGCCACTCTTAATCCTAAGAGAAGAAAAAAAATGAGAATTGTCGGGAATGTTTCTAAACACCGAGTGAGAAGCGCCCTATTTAACAACTGAGTGTGCTTGAAAATTGGCACATCTAAAAACCTTTGAAGTTGTCCAAAAGAAAAACGAGGAGAGCTAGAAGTGACAATCTTTGATGATAAGAGCACGCAATCAATCGGTGAAGATATGACCTTGATTGAAAGCCAAAATGGTGAGAAGGGAATCACCTTCAATCAAGACAGAGTAGCAACCATGAGAGAGGGCAAGCTGGATACCAAGAAGAGCAGTAGAAGCTTTAACAAGCGAGGGATCTGAGTGGGATAGCCTTAGAGTGCGAGCTGCTTTGCAACTCATTTTTAAAAGAGAGGGATTTGGGTTTGGATGGGAGAAGGGATTTGACATTTAACGTTTTCTTTCATTTGAGATGCCGTTAACTAGCTACTTGATGATGTGGCAATTTGTAAACCTTAGATATTCTTAAGCCAATGACAACCGTAAATGAGCTCGTCTCTTTTCTTCTTAAAATAATGCTATAAGTTTTTTTTTTGTGTCATTTTAAATTGACATGCCTTTTAAAATTATTATTAAATTTGTAATATATCATAATTAAAATTTAGTTCAATAACAATTTTAAAAATTACACTTTTTTTTTTTTTAAATAAGAAAAATAAAAAGAAGACTAGTAGCATTGTTCATTCATTACCTTATCTACCAAGTATACTAGTAGTAGAGATGCGGTGATCCTCCATAAATTCCCAACAAACACGGGTCATCCATATTCCTTCCTATAAACCGGCCCCGCCCATCCCATTTCCACGCTGGAATGATCCCTCCAATCCCAACCATAAGCATTATCTCGAAACGGGACCCACCAAACTTCCATTCACACTCGCCAACTAACTAATCAACGGCTACCAAATTGCCAACACTGCCCATTGAGCTTCTGTTTGTTTCTCTGGAAAACTCCTCCAAAAGCGAAAGTATTCTCTCTGTGGTTTATTACGATTCCATTTATCTCCAAGAATAACTACTTTCTTTAAAGCTTATCGTAGCGCTTTCTTGTATCGTCAGTTACCTCTAGCCTATTGCTCTGTTTCTCTTTATAGAAAAAAATTTCCAGTTTAGGAATAATCAATAAACTTCTTTTTTTTTTTTTAGATCCGGAAAAGCAATTTCCTCGTTTTACTCTGTAATTTGCTTTTGGAAATAGAAATTGTTTGAAAATTTTCACTCTCAATAATTAGCTATCCAATTGGCCTATAGGAAAAACTGAAAGTTTCCCCGTAAAACAGAGTAAACCAAGTACTTCACTAACTTCAGATTCAAAAAGCTGAAGTCAATCACTGCAATGCCTCTCACTCGGCGAAGAAACCCCGCCGAAACCGACAAGAATTCGGGTCCCGATTCCGATAACCGAAACGAAAAATCCGAAGAAGAAGGAGAAGCGGAAAACGATAACAGGAAGCACAAGAACAAGAAGAAGAAGAGTGCCGTAGCGAAGGCCAAGCAGGTCGAGGCGAAGAGGAACAAGTGGTCGTGCGTGGACAGCTGCTGTTGGTTGATCGGCTGCATTTGCACGATTTGGTGGGTGTTGCTATTTCTGTACAAGGTCATGCCGTCCTCGTTCCCGCAGTACGTGACGGAGGCGATAACGGGGCCGCTGCCGGACCCGCCGGGCGTGAAGCTGAGGAAAGAGGGGCTGCGGGTTAAGCATCCGGTGGTGTTCGTTCCTGGGATCGTCACCGGCGGGCTCGAGTTGTGGGAGGGGCACCAGTGCGCCGACGGACTTTTCCGGAAGCGCCTCTGGGGCGGTACGTTCGGCGAAGTGTATAAAAGGTACATTTCTGGGTCAAGTAAAATTTGTGAGGTTTTTTTTTTTTTTTTTTGAGACAAATGTGGATGAGTTTTTAATTATTTTTGTGTCGTGGTGTTATTTTGGATGTATTTATTAAAAAATTATTCAATAATTCAGGAGCCGTACTCCATTTTATTCTCAAGTGGTTGATTAAGTATTAAGATTATATATGGAAGTCAACTGGTTTACATCTTTGGCAGTGAGTGACTAATTGCTGTTAGTACAAGTGGTTGGGCGTTAAGAGACTTTCCCTCTGGCAAAGAGATATGTTTTTTTGTATTTTAGTGTTTTATTTTTATTTTTTGTAGATTTTCATTGAGTGGGCATGTTCTATTTACCATTAATTAAAAATGACAAGAAACGTCAATGGTAGAAGAAACATGCCAACTCGGCGGAAATGTAAGCGAAATGAACGCTAGAATGCAAAAAGAAATGTGTGAAATTGCTTTGATAATGGATAGTGTAGGAGGTTGTGATTGTTTATGCTTATTTTCTTCCATTCATTCTTTATTTAGTAGATTATTGCTAGAGTTGAGACTCGAATTCGGTTTGGTTTCCTTTTGGGAGCCAGTGAATCAAAACAACTGGTTGATTTTTACTGCTTAGAAGAAAAAAAATGGTTGATTATTGGCAATTTGCCTGGTTTGGTAGTGTTGTCTAGGACTGGTGGTTGATGTCTTTGTTAATTAACCACCCATAAGACATTGGAAGATTGCCGGCTGAGATGCTTTTACTTCAATTAACTATTAAAAAGGCAAAAAGAACACTTTGTTTTATGTTTATAAAAATCACCCTCTCAACACATTAACAAACATACATAACTTTTTCTCACCAACTTCGATTGAGAGCTTGTTTCTCGATTAGATTATATTGGAAAAATTTTGTGCCCATGTGAGTACTTGGGGATGCTTAAAACTGAAATCATGTAGAACATTAATATCACTTCCTATGTAGGCATGATTTATTTGGGTGAAATTCACAATGTTGTAAGTTTGTTTCTGAGAATTTAGAACAAAAAGTAAACTAAAATCTCAGATTGTTTAATAGTCTTCCAGAGGCAAACTTGTTTAGATTGGAGTGGGTTGGATTAGAACACTTCCAGCTTTAGTTACTTTTAGAATGAAAATGGGACTACGGAAGTATGGGCCCTGCTAGCTCCCACCAGATATCATTGCCTGATTTCTTCAGAGTTTGTTTTGCATTCAACTTCTGAACTTCCATGAGTTTTTTTAAGTAATTGGCCAATGAATTCCCATTGTTCTTTTGGACATTTTTCAGACCTTTATGCTGGGTAGAGCATATGTGTCTGGATAATGAAACTGGAATGGATCCTCCTGGTATAAGGGTCCGAGCAGTAGCTGGACTTGTGGCTGCTGATTATTTTGCTCCAGGCTATTTTGTATGGGCAGTTCTAATTGCTAACTTGGCTAGCATCGGTTATGAGGAGAAAAACATGTATATGGCTTCATATGATTGGAGAATCTCATTTCAGAATACTGAGGTATTGTTGCGACTTCTCTCCTAATACATTACTGTGGAATTTCGTTGATTATGCGCCTCTGTTTTTTTTTTTTTTTTTTTTTTTTTTTCTTGTTTTCTGAGCTTGCACCTCTGTTTTCATTTGAATATTCTATGCACTGATTTTGTCATTTTGTTAAACTCAATTTATCAGGTACGG
This sequence comes from Corylus avellana, assembly GCF_901000735.1. Taxonomy (NCBI): domain Eukaryota; kingdom Viridiplantae; phylum Streptophyta; class Magnoliopsida; order Fagales; family Betulaceae; genus Corylus; species Corylus avellana. Next base: position 10,239,302 of record NC_081547.1, on the reverse strand, counting down.
GATCAAACATTAAGCCAGATAAAAAGTAAGATAGAGCTGATGGTTGCTACAAGTGGTGGCAAAAAGGCAGTTATAGTTCCTCATTCAATGGGTGTATTGTATTTTCTGCATTTTATGAAGTGGGTTGAGGCACCAGCTCCAATGGGCGGAGGGGGAGGACCAGATTGGTGTTCTAAGCATATAAAGGCGGTGATGAATATCGGTGGACCATTTTTGGGTGTTCCAAAAGCTGTTGCAGGACTTTTCTCTGCTGAAGCCAAGGATGTTGCAGTTGCCAGGTTTTTTATTAGTTTTTATGCTTAATAGTGAATAATAACGTGGAAATGACTTTTGCTTGTTGATTTGAATTTAGGTTGATGGTGTTATAGTTTGAATAGTGGGTGGGGAATTTGTATGCCTGATGTAAATCAATTTGCTTGCTTAGAGCATTCCTAATAAACTAGCCAAACTTAGCTCAATTATAGTTAAAAAAATTCGACTAACCACTTTTCAAAAACACCATTCAACTCTCTCAATCTTTATATACTTCATTTAAATATTCTTTCTCTCTTATAGTAGGTATATTCTTATGAGAATTCATTCCTTTTCTCTTGGTAATTATTTTTCAAGTATATCAATGATGGTGGATCTACTGGGATTACTTTTCCAATTTATTTATTTATTGGTTACTTCTCATTTATTTCCTTTTTGTTTTTAATTTAAAAATAAAAATTTATCTCCCTATATCTTAAAAAATGCAGGGCTATTGCACCAGGTTTCTTGGATAATGATCTATTTCGGCTCCAAACGTTGCAATATGTGATGAAGATGAGCCGCACGTGGGATTCAACCATGTCAATGATACCCAAAGGTGGGGACACCATATGGGGTGATCTTGATTGGTCACCAGAGGAAGGTTGTGTTCCTAGCATGAGAAGGCGAAGACAAAATGTGACAGAAAATCTGGCTTCACAATCAAGAAATGTTAAATATGGGAGGATTATATCATTTGGTAAAGAAGTGGCAGAAGCAGAGTCGTCTGATATTGAGAGGACTGACTTTCGGGTAAGGATACGTATTCCCAAAATTCATTTTCTAGATGTAGACATACTGCAGGTTTTAAAACCTGAATTTTGAAAATCTCAAAAGAGTCTCCGCTAAGGGGCCTCAAAATTGATAATAAGTGATGAGATATTGAGCTAGAAGGTACTACTAAATTAGGATGGAGAAGAAGTTTATGGAGCTAATGGTTTTCGTCTGCATGTACATATGGATCCGTGTCTGTCTTTGTTTTCAAACCACAAGTTTTTGAAGCCGACCCGTACTTCTTTGTGCCCTAATATTGAAGTTTCTAGCTTGTTTTATTCTTTACTAGGGAAATAGAAAAGGAGGTAAGGTTTTCTCTTCCTTTTTCATTTGGTTTGCAAATGAGGAGAGGAAGGAAAGGAAACCTAGGAAAATGTTATTCATATATGCATATACATATATATATATTAACACACCGTTGGTTAAATAATATAGTGGAGTGATAATTATCAACTGAGGTATTACTGAAGTTGATAATCAGAGTGAAGAGGAGCTCATTGAAAGTGGGGCTAGCATCTTTAAAGTTTTACTAAGGTTCACCAAAATTTTCACTTTGAAATAAGTGAGATTGTAAAGAGTTGGGGCAAAGAGAGGACAAAGTGTACTTTGGCTTTGTTTCGCCGCATTGCACAAAGGAAAAATATTTTTGGATTGGTTTGGTAAAGTTTTGAGAAGTTTATCGAAAGTTTATGGCAGCAACTGCGATGCTGTCAGTCGTTCATGATAATTATTTTTTTGAGAAGTATTTTGTTTTCTTAAAAAAAAGTTTTGTGGTTTGTTTTGAAAAGTGTGTTAATAGTGGGGACTACATTTGAAAAATCCATTTGGTTAACTTATAATTAAAAAGAGTTTTTAGCATTTGAGAAGCGAAAAGAGCTTGTGAGAAGTTTGGCAAACAAACCCTTTCTCTTCCTTTCTATATGTTATTTTCTCTAACCAAAAGTAAATTGTGGATTCTTATCTTTACTTTGCACAGAAATACAATGTCTTCTGGTCATATGGTTTGCTCAACGTTGATCAGCTTTTTAAGCGACAATTGTTTGTTTCAATTATTTCATTCCAAATCTTTACATTTGATGTTCTTAGTTATTTGTTAACGTGCAGGGTGCCATTAAGGGTCGTAATGTTGCAAATTCTACCTGTCGTGATGTGTGGACTGAATACCATGACATGGGAATTGAGGGTGTCAGAGCTGTTGCAGAACATAAAGTTTACACTGCTAGTTCAGTTTTAGATCTGTTTAATTTTGTTGCTCCAAAAATGATGGCACGTGGCAGTGCTCATTTTTCTTATGGAATTGCTGACAATTTGGATGACCCAAAATACAACCATTATAAATACTGGTCAAATCCCTTGGAGACAAGGTGAGAGTCTTTGTATACTTATGTTTTGAATTTTTCTTATCATTTTTGTGTGAATTGACCTTCTTGGTAACAATTTCAGAATATACATTTCTGATTATAATGTTGCGCATCTTCTCCATAAGTGAAATATTTAATTGAAATAGGAGGTGAATTATGAAGGCAATGTTCGAACTTAAAATCTTTGCTTCGATACTATATCAAATCATTAATTGTCCAAAAAGTTTAAACTGATAAAAATGGTTAATTTAATAGTTTAGTTAATTTTCTAATACACTCTCTTTGTATGACGGCTTTTATCTGCTTAAGCTTTTGTGATCAATAGTAATTTAATATGGTACCAGAGCAAAGATAATGAGTTCGACCATTCACTTATAATTTACCTCTCATTTCAATTAAACGTTTTACGTGTTGGACTTCACTTATTGAAGGAGAGTTTGAACCCACATGAGGGAGAGTGTTAGAATATTAATTAATTGATGAAATTAACAGTTTCCTATTAGAGTAATTTTTTGAAGTAGTCATACAATTGTGATAGTACTATTCATACTTTGGAGTCTATTGTCCCCTGGCTGATCACCCTATTACTTTGTTTGGTCAATGTTGTGGGTTCTGCAGACTGCCAAATGCTCCTGACATGGAAATCTTTTCAATGTATGGAGTTGGAATACCAACAGAAAGAGGCTATGTGTACAAGCAATCTACTTCTGCTGAATGCTACATTCCATTTCAGATTGATCCTACAGCCGACAGTGAAGATGAAGATGGCTGTCTGAAGGATGGAGTCTACACTGTCGAGGGGGATGAGACTGTGCCTGTTTTAAGTGCAGGCTTCATGTGTGCAAAAGGATGGCGTGGGAAAACAAGATTTAATCCTTCAGGAATCCGAACATACAACAGGGAATATGATCATTCTCCTCCAGCCAGTCTGCTAGAGGGCCGTGGCACCCAAAGTGGTGCTCATGTTGATATAATGGGGAATTTTGCTTTAATCGAAGATATTCTTAGGGTGGCAGCTGGGGCTACAGGGGAAGACTTGGGAGGTGATCAGGTTTACACAGACATCTTCAAATGGTCTGAGAAGATAAATGTACAGTTGTGATATCATCTCATGTGTACTATTATTATTATCTGTTTTTTGATGATTATTTGAGAAGGCAAAAAAAGGTTACTCAAAAGCATTCAGACTTATATATAATTTTTACTAAATAGTCTTTCCTATTCTGTGACCACTTGAGCATTATATCTTGTTATGATATCTGCAATCCCAATTGAATGACAACTAGATATGTCCCAAATTGATCACTCCACCCGCTCTATGAGTGCGAAAGTACGATTTTAAATCAAATCGTAAAAAATATTTTGTTTGGAATTGTGTTTTTAAAAGATTACGATTTGAAAAAAAAAAAAAAAAATGTTTTCATATTGCAAGCGAGGGTTGCAATTCTTAAAAACATACGTTTTAAAGTTTAAATTCTAATTTTAAAGTCTAAATTGCGATTTTATCAAATGTTAAAATGTGTTTTTAAATTGCAAACTCAAACGAACCCGAAATTGAGCATTTGACGTCCAAAAAGTCGTAGCTTTTTTTGGTTGGAATTGTATTTTTAAATTGTAAGCAAAACATACGATTTGTAAAAACAAGATTAAACTGGGATTTTATCAAATATTTAAAGTGTGCTTTTAAATTGTAAACTCAAACGAATCCTAAATGGACCCGTCAACGTAAAAAAGTTGTAACTTTTCCTGATGGATGATGTATGTATGTCGGTATATTCATGTTTTGGGTATGGTACGAAATTGGTCAGATGTACAACCAGAGATGAGACAGCAACAAAGAGTTTTATGCCATTTTAGATGCTCTGCAGAAAGAAGTTGCAGGTTCAAGGTACCTTTATAATGTTTGATCGTTTTCATGCATCTAAATTGCTTTTATCTTTGGCAATGTGCAATATATTGCGTACGGAATATCTTAGATTTCTTCAAAGAGACATATACACCATACTTTTTTGTCATAACCTTGTATTTCCTTCAGTATGTTTAATTCACAGATTTCAGATAATGATAATGGTTGTTGAACAAGGTAACTATATAAACAGGATTTTGCCTTGCCTCCATTGAGATGCAATCCCTGTCGTTTATTACTCAAGCTCAGCAAGATTTTAACTTCTCTTTAGAGCATCTCTAGCAGTATTTCTAAACTAGCTTTTTAGTTAACTTTTCTTGTTATAACAAATACCGTAAAATTGAAGGTTTTTCTATTACTGCTACAATAAACTTTCATATTTACAAGTTACTGTAATAACTTGTAAGTAATATTTTATTATATTTTCTCTTTCTTTTTATGTTTTAATATTTTCTCTCTTTATCTCTTTTTATGGGAAAGACGAGGAAATGATAAAAAATTAATAAAACAATACTGAAAATTAATATTTAATTAGAGTAGATAGTTAAAATAGATGTTCTTGTTGAAGTGTGTAGTAAAAAACTAGTAGCTAAAATAAAAAAATAAAAAAATTGTATTTTGAGTAGTAAAATGAAAACTCTTGCTCGAGATGCTCTTAGTAAAAAAAAATCACCCAAAATCTTAATCATAGAGACCAGTTTTTATCAATGCTTATCCTATAAGAGCATCTCTAGTAGAAGTAAGCAAAATAACTATTGAAAAAGTACAATTTTTTTCGTTAGCTACTCATTTTTTTCGTACACACTCCAATTGATTCTCTATTTTACTATCTATTTTTTTTTTAAATATTATTTTCTGTGGGAAAGAGTGAAAAAAAAGGGGATGAGAGAGAGAGTAAAAGGAAGAAAGGGAGAGAAAACAATAATAAACAAAGTTTATAGTGTAAATAGTGAGAATAATAAGCCTATTTACTATTCATACTAGAAACAAAAACTACAAAATAGCTATTCTGTTGGAGAGGAAAAAAGGTTAATAATAGTAAAATCTGACTATTACGAAGGATCTGCCTATTTTCTTGGAAATGCTCTAAGTGGGACAGGTAAATTACAGAGTAAATGTTCGAACTCATAATTTTTATTTTGATATTATGTTAAATTACTAACTTTTTTTTTTTTTCCTTCAAAACTTAAGTCGATAAGAATGTGTGAATTTAATTATTTAATTAATATTTAAACAATTTCAAACCCCAAAATGTGCTTGATTAATTTTAGTCTTATAATTAATATTTTCTTTAAGTAATGTTAGAAATAATATTTTTATTTTACAACTATCCAAAATGTAGCAATATCAACATTATAAAATATTTTGGAGCTAAAAATCTAATTTCTAGCCGTACTTTTTTTTTTTTTTCAAAAAAAATAGAAAACAAAAATAAATGAAAAATTGCGAGACATCTTCTCTTGTATGTGGCGTGGGGACTCTAATTAGCAACATCTGGACCATCTGGTACACGCTTGTTCTTGCTTTGGTCAGACGCGTGGCACTTTTTCTGACAAGAGGGTTCTTTCGTAAATTGCAGCACACTACCGACGTAATTAGATGCATTTTTTTTTTTTTTTTGGTAATGTGAATTAATAGGGTAAAAAATAGCTCAAAAATCAGACCACGTTTTAAAAATTGGCTTAAATATTTAATATTTTAATTGAATTGACAGAAACTAAAACAAGGTCTTCAAAATTGATCTAGAAAGCATTTTGCATAATTGGGATAATTTAGCTTTAATAAAAATTGAACATTTACCAATTTTTTTCAAAGTTGTTTGTTGATATAAGTTTGCTTTATTGCAATTTGAGTTGCATATAAGCTAAAATCCTATAAATCTTATGATTAAAGTTGATGACAACTTATCTTGTCTTGGCAATTCTAACTAACTTTTAATTTTTTTTTACCAATCAGATTGTTTAGGAACACCATGAAAGAGAATGTTACGGTTCTTTCGGATGTTTTCCTGATCCCATGTGGATATATATATATACACACACACACGAGGTATGGTGGGGTAAGTTTTTATTTTATTTTATTTTGTATTTTATATTTTTAGAAAATAATATTCACGTTGAATCAGGAGAACCAGAAAAAACTGTAGCATTGTTCTAAAATAAAAATGTATTTTTTCAGTATTACTCAAAAAAAAAAAAAGAAAAAAGAAAAAGAATAGTATTAGAAACTGTATTTTTATCTAGAAATACTAATGTGGCAGCATTTGGATGAGTTTGTTTTAAAAGGAAATTTTAACCATTGGTTGACATTCCCACAATACGATTGTGGAATAGTCAATCAGGTTATATCCTACGCACGCACGCACGAAATTGCTCCACCCTTTCATTTGGAAGCATAATATAGCGCTCTAAACTCTACCTTTTCTCCCTTTCGCAAACTCTTCAAAATCAAACCCTCTCTCTCTCTCTCGATCACAGCGAGACCGAGACCGAGACCCTCTCTCTCTCTCTCCCCCACAATCTCCAATCATATCGTGATTCAACGCCCTGATCCTCAAATTCTCCTGCTTTTCGAACCCCTCCCCCACCAAAATCCCCCCTATTCCTAACCCTAACTCACTGATTCTAACTCGGAGCAGCGGCATCAACGTAATTTTAGGCTAGATTGGCTTAAGCTTATTGAGGTAAGAAGGGATCCTATTTCGAAGCCCGTTTTTTAATGCTAAATTTCCTTTACGGTCGAGTTTAGTTTACACTCTTTGATACTTTTCACTTAAATTTATTTCTTTAGCTTTGTCCCCTGTTTGGTTGTTGAGAAAAACTGTTGGAGAATATGACATTTTTGGCCTTTTTTTCAAGGCCGTTAAGTAAAGCAGTTCTAGTTGACTTCCTAAACTAGAGGTTTTAGTTTCTATTTTGGGCTTCCAGCTGGTAAAAATTCAAAATGTGATCGTACATACATACATTCAAGGAAACATATATAGATAGTTTGTTTATAAGAGAGAGGGGGATAGAGAGGCATGTATCTCTATATGCATATATGTTGTTTATGTGTAGAATGCTATAATCATGATTTCTTTTATGTAATGTGTTTTGGTGCTCCTTTTGCTGTCTGTACATTGATTGTAACTGCTGTTAGCACTTCGTATATGTGTATTAATTAGTTTTGTGTCTTGAATGCTGTAATCTTGATTTTATCATCTATGGTTGGGAAGTCTTATTTGATGTGTTTTAGGAGTAATGCTACAAGCCTCTCTTGTGTCACTTTTGTGTCGCTTTAAGAATGATGTGGCTCTTAAAAAATCACCATTGGGCTTGTGATTGATCAATATTAGATTTTGATCAAGTGGTATTTTAAAAGCCACCTCATTTTTTGAGTGACACAAGAGGGACTTCTAGAATTACTCGTGTTTAAGTGTTACTTTTGCTGTACATTGATTTGCTTGTAGCTTTTCTTTTTGTTTACTCAATTTTTTGGTAGTTAGAGCCTTGGTGGCAATGCATGTGCCAATAGTAACACCACTTTGATATATATATATATACGTGGACACAGGTACTTATTATGTTTATGGTTATGGTTATTTGGACTTGGGTAGTTCTTGGTTTCCTTTGACTAATAAAATTGTATTCATTGTTCTCCATTATGAAGGTGTTGGTTGGAACTTCAAAGGGCTTCTTAGTGGGTGGTTCCCAGCATTTTATAATCTTGTTTAAAAGATAACCGATTCTTTTCTACCTGTGTACTAGGGTTGCGCCCCTCTGCTCTTTTTGATATATTTTTGATATATACAACAAAAAAAGATAAGCGATTCTTTTAAATCATTGATCAGACATATATCTATCTTTTTTTCATATATTTGTGCATGCATATAATCCTGTTTACAACTTGTAGAAGCTTGCAGATGTACAAATGTATAATGCTTGTTTCCAATGAATTTCATTTATTTAAGTTTATAAGTTTTTCCTCTTTGTGCTCTTCTGCATGTCACAAACCTAATAATAGCTTAAGATGCGTTGTCATCTATGAACCTACAAACATATATTTTGGCCATGTTCCGATGTCCATGGTTGTGGGAATTGTGTGCCTAACAACCTTTGTTTCCAGGTGGTGTTCTAATGATGTTCATTGGTCGTATGGGTTGAGTTTGTGGAAAAATATTAGGAGGGTTTGGAGGGAGTTTCCTAGACATACCATATTTGAGGTGGGAGATAGTTCCAAAATTAAATGATGGCATGACAAGTGGTATGGGGATTAGGTCCTTAAGGATATTTTCCCAGATTTGTATAGTATTGCTTGTGTGAAGGATACTTTCCTGGGAGATTACTTGGAGTTTCCAATGATTCCCATTAGTGGAATGTGAGGTGGATGTCTTTGCTTCGTTTTTAAACTGGTTGTACTCGTTTAGATTGAAATAGGGAGGTGAAGACAAGCTTCGATGGGATCCCTCCGAAGATGGGGAAGTTTGAAGTTAGATCGTTTTACAACATCCTTGTACGATAGCTCCCTCCCTTCCCCCCTCACTTGGAGGAGTATTTGGCAGAATAAGGTCACCTTGATACCTGTGTGTTTTTGCTTGGACAACCACCCTAGGGAAGGTCCTCATCATGTATAACCTAAGGAAACAACACGTTATTGTGGTTGACTGGTGTTGTATGTGTAAGAGGAGTGAGGAATTTGTGGATCACCTACTTCTCCATTGTTAGATTGTCAGCGCCTTGTGGAGTGCTATTTTTAGTCATGTTGGGTTAGCTTGGGCCATGCCTAAGAGAGGAGTAAACCTTTTTGCTTGTTGGAGAGGGTTGTGAGGCAGTCCTTAGAGCAAAACTATGTGGAGGATGGTTTCGTCCTATCTTTTGTGGTGTTTTTGGAGGGAAATAAATGATAGAAGTTTTGAAGACAATGAGAGAACGGTGGCTGAACTTAAGTCTTTTTTTTCAAATCTCTTTATCATCAGATAACTGCTTTATATTTTAATTGGTTTAGTTTTCATGATTTTTTTGACTTCTTCTCTCTTTCTAGCTAGGTGTTTCTTTTGTATACTTCATGTGTACTTGAGTTGCGCCTTTGCACTTTTAATGATATTTCATTTATTTATATATAAAAAAAAGCCTTGGTTGCTGGACAGTGGACATGGCAATTCCTGAATTTGGACTCAAACACAATCCTAGATGTACCTTAGAAATTTTTTGTATAGACATGGTGGTAGAAAGATCTGTAGACTGCTGTGTCTTAGTGGGCTTAGACAATCAACAGTGCATTAGTCTAATAAGGGGTTATGGCTCAATGAAGACATATATAGATAGTTTGTTTATAAGAGAGAGGGGGATAGAGAGGCATGTATCTCTATATGCATATATGTTGTTTATGTGTAGAATGCTATAATCATGATTTCTTTTATGTAATGTGTTTTGGTGCTCCTTTTGCTGTTGTACATTGATTGTAACTGCTTTTAGCACTTCGTATATGTGTATTAATTAGTTTTGTGTCTTGAATGCTGTAATCTTGATTTTATCATCTATGGTTGGGAAGTCTTATTTGATGTGTTTTAGGAGTAATGCTACAAGCCCCTCTTGTGTCACTTTTGTGTCGCTCCAAGAATGATGTGGCTCTTAAAAAATCACCATTGGGCTTGTGATTGATCAATATTAGATTTTGATCAAGTGGTGATTTTAAAAGCCACCTCATTTTTTGAGTGACACAAGAGGGACTTCTAGAATTACTCGTGTTTAAGTGTTACTTTTGCTGTACATTGATTTGAATTGCTTGTAGCTTTTCTTTTTGTTTACTCAATTTTTTGGTAGTTAGAGCCTTGGTGGCAATGCATGTGCCAATAGTAACACCACTTTGATAAATATATATATTCATGCCTATACGTATACAACATTATTTATCAAAAAAAAAAAGAGAAGCGATTCTTTTAAATCATTGATCAGACATATATCTATCTTTTTTTCATATATTTGTGCATGCATATAATCCTGTTTACAACTTGTAGAAGCTTGCAGATGTACAAATGTATAATGCTTGTTTCCAACGAATTTCATTTATTTAAGTTTATAAGTTTTTCCTCTTTGTGCTCTTCTGCATGTCACAAACCTAATAATAGCTTAAGATGCGTTCTCATCTATGAACCTACAAAGATATATTTTGGCCATGTTCCGATGTCCATGGTTGTGGGAATTGTGTGCCTAACAACCTTTGTTTCCAGGTGGTGTTCTAATGAGGTTCATTGGTCGTATGGGTTGAGTTTGTGGAAAAATGTTAGGAGGGTTTGGAGGGAGTTTCCTAGACATACCATATTTGAGGTGGGAGATGGTTCCAAAATTAAATTATGGCATGACGAGTGGTATGAGGATTAGGTCCTTAAGGATATTTTCCCAGATTTGTATAGTATTGCTTGTGTGAAGGATACTTTCCTGGGAGATTACTTGGAGTTTCCAATGATTCCCATTAGTGGAATGTGAGGTGGATGTCTTTGCTTCGTTTTTAAACTGGTTGTACTCGTTTAGATTGAAATAGGGAGGTGAAGACAAGCTTCGATGGGATCCCTCCGAAGATGGGGAAGTTTGACGATAGATCGTTTTACAACATCCTTGTACGATAGCTCCCCCCCCCCTTCTTCACTTGGAGGAGTATTTGGCAGAATAAGGTCCCCTTGATACCGGTGTGTTTTTGCTTGGACAACCACCCTAGGGAAGGTCCTCATCATGTATAACCTAAGGAAACAACACGTTATTGTGGTTGACTGGTGTTGTATGCGTAAGAGGAGTGAAGAATTTGTGGATCACCTACTTCTCATTGTTAGATTGTCAGCGCCTTGTGGAGTGCTATTTTTAGTCATGTTGGGTTAGCTTGGGCCATGCCTAAGAGAGTAGTAAACCTTTTTGCTTGTTGGAGAGGGTTGTAAGGCAGTCCTTAGAGCAAAACTATGTGGAGGATGGTTTCGTCCTATCTTTTGTGGTGTTTTTGGAGGGAAATAAATGATAGAAGTTTTGAAGACAATGAAGTTACTTACTTATCAGTTACTTACTTATCAAAAAAAAGAAGTTTTGAAGACAATGAGAGAACGGTGGCTGAACTTAAGTCTTTTTTTTCAAATCTCTTTTTCATCAGATATCTGCTTTATATTTTAATTGGTTTAAGTTTTCATGATTTTTTTGACTTGTTCTCTCTTTCTAGCTAGGTGTTTCTTTTGTATACTTCATGTGTACTTGAGTTGCGCCTTTGCACTTTTAATGATATTTCATTTATTTATATATAAAAAAAAGCCTTGGTTGCTGGACAGTGGACATGGCAATTCCTGAATTTGGACTCAAACACAATCCTAGATGTACCTTAGAAATTTTTTGTATAGACATGGTGGTAGAAAGATCTGTAGACTGCTGTGTCTTAGTGGGCTTAGACAATCAACAGTGCATTAGTCTAATAAGGGGTTATGGCTCAATGAAGACCAGCCTCTTAGAAAGTTTGCATTTACTTGGTATATCACAATGGAGAGTCCCTTTTACGCCAGTATTTATCAGTTTCTTTCTCTGATTAAGCTGAAAGAGATTCTCTCAGATTTTGATTCAGGAGTCAATAGTTGAATGAATTACTTCCTCTTTTGGCCCTCTGATCACGTCAAAATGGTCTGGCATTACTCTTTCTTTTACTTTTCATGTAATGACTAATCACAAGCTCCCTATTTCATCATTAGTGTTTCTTTTTGTGGACAATCGTTAATTGATATATGAAATACCTACCTAGTATCTGATTCCTTTTATTACAGTCAAATGACTTGAGCTGGTTTCGGAATTTTCTGATATAGGTCAAAGGCTGTTGCTGAGGATGAATCTACAACAAGCTGTGCAACCTAAATTATCTGCTAATGGTTTTGGCCGTCGAAGAGGTGAAAGAGAATTAGGCACTAGGCTGGAGAATAAGTCACAGTCTGGAAAATCAAATCCCAGCAGATCAACAAATACTGGTGAACATCTCAGACCTGGATTGCTTTCAGTCTTACATTATATTCTTCTTATTCAGTGGCTGGTATAGGGGCAATGACTGGTGTCAAAGCTGGTGGTTATGGGAGTCCTTCACGCGACAGGGTAGTATATGTAACTACTAGACTTATTGGGCATCAAGTGGAAGTCCAGGTGAAAGATGGGTCTATATACTCTGGAATATTTCATGCAACAAACACTACTGAAAAAGATTTTGGTATGTTTTGTTGGATTTGGTTTGTTTAAGAGATTATGCTTTTGACTTTTAGTGTTGTAAATGGATCCAGTTCCTGGTTTCCATGGAAGTCTTTTCTAGAACACATGCAATTCTCATCGTCAATAACATTCACTTGCTTGTAACCCTCAGGAATCATCTTGAAAATGGCGCGCTTGACAAAGGATGGTTCTGTACGAGGGCAGAAGGCTACTGCAGAGTCTGTTAGCAAGGCTCCTTCAAAGACTTTTATCATACCTGGCAAAGAGCTTGTACAAGTTGTTGCAAAGGTTCTGCTGCATTTCTTGTATAGTTGTTTTTGAAACTCTGCAATCTCAAATGTTGTTTCTACTAGTGATTTGATTGGTTGATATGTACTTATTAAAAAAAAGATGATTAGTTGATATGTTGTTGTTTTGTTAAAATTCTGAATGGCTTGTTATGTATGATAGAAAGTCGATAATCATGATTGTGTAATAGAGAAATCTTAGCCTTGTGTCAGATGTTGTGGCTAAGTTTGTATTTTATCTATCTAATTGGGTTTAATGTTGATGTTGCCAGGGGGTGTCTGTAACCAGGGATGAGTTATCGCATGAAGTCCAACATGAAAAGCAGCAGGAGCTTATGCTGGACTCCTCCATATCACAATCTCGATATGTTGAGATGGAGAGAGAACTAGAACCCTGGGTCCCTGGTGAAGATGATCCTCAATTTCCTGAACTGGATAATATATTTGATGACCCTTGGCATAGGTTGTTATAATAACTATTTCTTTCCCCAAATATCTTGGTAATTGTTCTACAGTTCTGATAACTTCTCTTCTTGAATAGGATCACATGAGGACTGTTTATTTTTTCGTTACGAGGCTTTTCTTCATTTATTTATATTATGGCATCAAACTTGCTTCTTTTAAGTTTTAAATTGTTCTTCCTCCATTTATGATTACCCTGATTAGATTGCTATTTGGAATTGTTTAACATGATATTATTCTGTAGATGTAACTTTGGTCTGATGGATTTTAATTGAGAGCACCAGGTTATATCATACCAGACATACACTTATGAGCGCTCGCGCACACGCACAGTTGAATACCTAAATACATGCATTTGTATGTCTTCCTCCTTTTGTGTGTTTCCATACCTCAGTCATATCAAATTGCTGCTTGAATAGGAGAAAGCGAAGCTAAGTGGCTAGTTATTTCCCTTATTAGAGGAAGCAATGAGGTCTGCATTAGGCGCCATGAGAACCAATGAAAGTTAAGAAATTTTGCTTGAGGAGTTTTGATTCGACTGTAGGCATCTGATTTAGCAATGAATATGGCATAAAATGGTGGAAAAGTGGCATTGCTTTTCCCAATGGTTGGAATAAGCCTTAATTGAGCAATAGTTGATATTGTAATGAATATTTAAGTTTTTAAGCATTCAGGATCTTTTTCTTTTTAATTTTTTGACTGTCTTTTTAGCACTTATGTTTTGTGGCTAGTGGCTACTTGATGAGTTTTATATTGTTTTCTTCGTAGGGGCTGGGATCAGTTTGAAACCAATGAAACATTATTTGGAGTAAAAAGCACCTTTGATGAGGAAATCTATACAACAAAACTTGAGAGAGGTCCTAATATGGATGAGTTGGAAAAGAGAGCTTTAAGAATAGCTAGAGAAATTGAGGGCGAGGAAACCCGAGATCTTCATTTAGCAGAGGTGAGGTTATTCTAGAATCATTTTCTGCCTCTATAATTTATTTTCTTCATTAAGGTCTCTCCAAACTCCTTTCATGTTTCATGTTGATTTTTTCTAACAGGAGAGAGGCGTTTCATTGCATGAAGATTTTGATATTGATGAGGAGACTAGATTCTCTTCTGTCTACAGGGGTAAGGGGGTTGATGATAGTGAGTATGAAGAACATGAAGATATGTTGTTAGATTCATGTAATACGGAAACCTTTGGTGGTTCTGATTCTGCCACTAAGAGTTCCATTGATTTGACTATTGGGAAAAGCAATGATGGAGCTCGGACTTCGTCAAGCTCTTCGTCTAAGGTAGTTCCTCATTACTTTTATTTTGTTTAATTTTATGCTATCTTGATTAGTTGTTGTAATATGACTATGTTCTGATCAATTATACTCGAGATGGTTATATGTTGATGATTTGTGGACCCATTGTCTGAAGGTGATTTGTTTGGAATTTCAAATTTAAACTGCTTAACCTTACATGCTATGTGTTTCTTTTCTAGGGTTGGTTCTAATATTCCACTCGTATGATAACTCAACCTCTATGAAACATGAGCAGGTAGAGTACCTAAAGAGATTTTGAAGTAGGACGTGGACTCCAAACTTAAAACTATGATACCCAAGCCCAATCCTAGAACAAATAAATACCAAATATAAGCACTTAATGACACAAGTCAACCAAAAATAATACCCCATGTGCATGGGCTGACTTTTTCCTTTTGTTTTTCTTTAGAATTATTCTAATTAATCGTTGACAAACACTCCCTTTTCACTTTTCCTATGTCAGATATGGTATTATAACTCTTTTGTCCAATGCCAATTTGGTATTAGGGGTTTTCGCTCTACATTATTAACCCAGGTGCATCCAGGAGTTTCAGGTTTATAAGACATCCTATATGGTAATTTCATGGTCAATTTAGTTGCTTGAAACTTGTAATATGTAGATGTTTCTTCATCTTTGAAGTGTAAATTGTGTCTACAGCACTGTTCTTATGAATTTGGGGCTTTTATTCCTGCCTTACTTCCCACGTTTGTGATTTTTGTAGTGCCAGGTTGATTGCTAGCAACGATGTACTAATAGCCTTACCAAGCTTGATAAGATTGATTTTTGAATGATCTGTCATTTATGTATCTATGTGGGACAGTCATGGTGCCCCTCACCTTTCCCCCAATGTTCGAGTTG
Source organism: Corylus avellana (assembly GCF_901000735.1). NCBI lineage: Eukaryota > Viridiplantae > Streptophyta > Magnoliopsida > Fagales > Betulaceae > Corylus > Corylus avellana. Next base: position 10,223,866 of record NC_081547.1, on the reverse strand, counting down.
GCTATTTTCAGAGAGGCTCATAGTCTCATAAACATTAGAGATTCTCTTTTGCACTCTCTGAAGTATTGGTTTATTTTTCATTATGATTTTCTCAGTTAAAATGCAAGGTCTTAGATAAGCGATTAGGTGTGCATGGCAACTCACACTTATTAGGGAGATACATGGATTTTCTCTCTTTTGTTACATCGTATCTAGAAGGTTCTTACAACAGCTGCTACTACTACAATTTTCTTGAATCTAACCATTACTCTGAATATGTAGTGCTTGGTATTGTGGCTTTTTTATTAGTAGCTATTGCCGTCCAAGTATGAATTTCTCTGCTCAAAACATAGTAGAGTTTACCCCGAAATATACTCCTATGATCCTTTATTCTGAGGCCATCCAATTTTTAAATCAATCAAAATTTGTTATGGGCTTCTGAATCTTAATCCAATACAGCAATAGGTTCTTCTTCTTCTCTCTCTCTCTCTCTCTCCCTTTTTTTTTTAATATTTTTGTTGCGGTTCTCAAGAGTTTCCAAAGATATTTCTGCTGTTTAGCTGGCCATGATGTCTTTAAGGATGATTTTTTTTTTTTGTGTGCAGGATCAAGCACATTCTTCCCAATCAAGTACTGGCTTGGATGTATGCCGCTTTGGTTCTCATGATCATGCTAAACAGCTGGCATCTGAACTTCCTTTTAAAAGCTTTCCTGCTTCAGACGGCGAACGCAGGTTTTTCATATTTGCTTGTTATATGTTGTATTCTTAATTAGTTGTTTCCTTGAGGTATTAATTGCATATGGCTTCATAAGAATGGGTTTCCCAAATGTTAAGCTTTAGGTTTTGTCCTTTTTTTGTTTACTAAATTTAGCATTTAAAAATTGCAGGGTCCATGAGAATCGAGTCAGTGAACATGGAGACAATAATAATGCAAAGGAGTTGGAAGAGAAGAAGATGGTGAGCTGAAATTCCTTAACTAATATCTTTTCCTCGTGGTTGGAGGTGCCTCATGATTGCTTTACATGCTTTCAGCGTACATGTTTTGTGCTGTTTTATTCATCAAAAAATGCTGTGTTTTTTGTTAATCCTAATGCAGCTAGCTGAGGATGCACACTTGTCAAAGTCTGAGGGTGAGTGAAATTTCTTGCCCATATATGCCTGCCAAGTATTAATTCCAAATGCAGTTATTCAAATATCTGGCTACTTAAGTTTAAGCATGAAAATAATGTTCAGGAGACATTAATATCCAACTCAAAATGTGATTTTGACAATTGAACGGTGTTAGATTTCAATTCCATTTGTGAACTTTTGATTGTTTCGATTTAATCCTTGAAGTTGTAAAAACACTTTATTCCTTATTTTGCCGTAGTATCACTATGCAAACAACAATAATTATTGATACACTTTTCTGTACATGTGTTCTTCAAATGCTAACATGACACGTCAGGACACATACTGGTTTCACAAAATCAGAAGATCTGGGAACATGAATATATTATTTGGAGAAACAGCGCATTGTGGTCCTTAATGTGTGTATTATGTGTTTCCACATGTTCTATTATTGTGAGATGAGTATGGCCTAATATGTCATGTTAGCATTATAAGGATGTGACAAACAAATTTTCACATCAACAATTACTCTTACTGTATTGCTTTTCTAAGAAGGGAGCTTACTTTATTCAGTTCTTGTGCTTTCTCAACTTTTTCCCCAAATCGGTTATATTATCTTCTGCATGCTGCATAATGGTTTTTTTTGTGCAGTCTCAAACATAGTCTTAAACTATGACACATGTTTTATGTAGATTCACGGCCATCACTGATTAAGAAGAAAGACGGCTCTGATATAGGGGGATTATCCCCTGATGCCACCTCTTACGCTGCATCATCTGGTGTTCTATCGAAGGGTCATGAAAAGATGAGTTTTCCTGGTGAACATTCTGAGAGTAATGTATCTGGGAAATTGCATGGAGAACCACAATCTCTAAACTCTCGTGGACAACCAGGTAGTTCTGCATCATCCAGTTCCGATTGTGCAAGCAGTGCCCTGGCTTTTAGTGGGCCTGGTTTATCACCAAGTTCATCAGTGGGTTCTTTATCTTCTGAAAAGTCAACCCTGAATCCCCATGCTAAGGTATAATTGATTAGATCTTGAAGGTTTTAGTTGCTTAATTGACGACAGGACATGGAGTAGGTCAAACACATGGGATTTTTAGTAAAAATATAAAGATTGTATTATTAATGCTTGCTTGTATACGTTTCTTGTTCTTTTGCTAATTAAGGTGTGTTTTTCAATTTTGTTATCAGGAATTTAAACTTAATCCTAATGCAAAGAGCTTTGTTCCATCTCAACCGCCTGTTAGGCCTCAGTCCCCTGTTTCTGATGGTTCTTTCTATTTTCCACCAAATGTTCCTGCTGTGCCGCATATGTCTGGCATGCCACTTGGAGTAAGTGCACTTCGTACAACTTAAAATCCCCCCCTCCCAAAAAAGAAAGTTTCATCTTATATCAATTTAAACAATTTAAGCTTCTGTCTGTTTCCTTCTTTAAGATCAAAGAATTTATTTTCAAAACACCCTACGATTGGTATTAATATGATAATTGTTCTTTGCATTTGGTTCTACTTGTTTATGCTTATGGCTATCTTTCCATGGTGTGAACAGATTGGACCCTCATATCCTGGGCACCAGCCTGTTATATTTAATCCACAGCTTGCACCAATGCAGTCACCGCCATATTTCCATGCTAATGGGCCTCAGGTTTGACATTATTCACAACTTAATTCTTATGAAGACGTTAACTTATTATTTAAATTAAAATCTTGCTAGTGGTTACTTTATATCTCTCTATTTGCAGTATGGGCCACAAATGCTTGTTGGCCACCCTAGGCAGCAAGTCTTGTACATGCCAAGCTACCAACATGTAAGCAATTCCGATCATCGCCTTGAAAATTAATCTCTCTTTATAAATGTGTTACGTTGATGCATATACCCTTGCCATGGGGGGACACTGTTGGAGCATCCAGTATGCTTAGGGTAGATTTTAGGCAAGTAATGGAATCGTTTGTTTTTACTTTTACAGGAAATGCCATACAAAGGCCGAGATTTTTAGCTGTTTGGCTGGCGAATTTACAGACAGGTTTATCAAGTCATGGCTCAAAAGTGCTTAAATTTTCCGTTCATCTCAAACATCACAAATGGTCATGACATGATGGCTTGGGGCGCAACTATGCTGCTTTTTATTAACTTTGAGAAAAAGTTTTCTAATTCCTGACTACTGTAGTCGGTGAACAATGGTTGTTTATTGATTTTTTTTCTTCTTCTTCTTCTTGATATTAAATCCCAAAAATAATTATTGTTCCTTGTGTTATATCGGTGGCCAAAAACTTGAAATGACAATGCTTTTTAATGAAAGTCTAGCATCAGTAACTAAATAAATGAGATTTTAATTGTGTACAAGTTGATTATGTCATAGCAATGTATACCTCTGCATTTTTAATATGGACAGGATTACCATCTTTTATTTATTTAGTGTGGGCATGGATTTTAGGTGGGTTTATATTCACAGAATACTTCTTAAATTACACTTGCTCCGAATTGACATTCATTTTGCAAAGCTATTTTTAAGGTTTAATCAACCCTCCTGAATTTCATTGCTTTTTGGCGTTCTTTCCTTTAAAAAGTTCAAAAATTATAATTTAGTGTATCAAATTTTACAAAATTTGCAATTTCTTACCTCTTTTCGGAGTTTCTGTAAACTGTTAAATCAAATCCTAAAGGAGGGGAAAGAAATTTCTAAATTATAGTTTTCCTTTGGTGTAAAAATGAACAGAAAATTGTGAATGCGCAAAAGCAAAAATGATAGAAGTAAAAATAAAAATAAAAAGGCTACTCAATCTACAACGTGTTATGAAATCAAAGAAAAATGGCAAAACAAGATAGAGAGATTCGCCCCTTAAATTTTCTTCTCTTTAGGCTTTCAAAGACGATAATCGAAGATTCAAGCACCGCCGTCGTAAATGGTGGAAATCTCCAACAGTAGCACACTTTGTTTCCTGTTTGGAAAGAGAGAAAGTGAGGGAAAATTAGAGAAAGTTGAGAGAGAGAGAGAGAGAGAGAGAGACATGGACAGGGACATGTATGCTCAATTATCAAAACATCTAGACCAGATTGTTCAAAACCACAAAATCTTGCATTGTATTTATATTTCTTGTGGGAATGGTTTCTGCCCAGTTATCCTCTGTGTCCTCGAGCCCTTTCCATCATAAAATCAGTGGTTGTCTCTACGGTGATGAAAGAGTCACGCATGGGGGCTTCGTTTGAATGGGGAAGGGGCTTGTTGATTGAATCGGGAAACGAGGTTTTGATCTTGTGTTTTTGTCTTTATGTTATTTGGTGTGATATGCTTATGTGTCTGTTTCTTATTGGATGACACAAATGACCTGGTTTATTCTCATGCTAACTTTTAAAATCAGAATTTAATTTAGGATAAATCAATATTGGATTTTGATGAGTAATTTTAGGTGGCCTACTTGTGTCCTACTAAGAATGATGTGGTTATTAAAATCACCATTGGACTTGTAATTGATCATTATTGAATTTCGATCAAAATGTGATTTTAATAGCCACATCATTCTTAGTAGAGCACAAGTAGGCCACCTAGAATTACTCGATTTTGATACAATGATAATTTTAAAAACTACATCAATTTTGAGGAATAAAAAGAAAATAAAATGATGGTATATAGCATTACTCGACTATATATATATATATATATATATATATGCTAAAATAATGTAACTTTCGTTTGGATTTATGATTTAAAAATAGGGATTTTAAAACGTGTGATTTTTAAAAACACAATTAAACGTTTAGTAAAAACAATTTGGACTTTAAAAACGCACTTTAACCTTTAAAATCATGTGTTTTAAAAAAATGCACTTCATTGCTTGCAATTTGAAAACATCTTTTTTTCTAAATCTTCAAATCGTAATTTTTTTTAAAAAAAAATGCATTCCCAAACAATACAATTTTTTTTTTTTGTAATTTAGTTTAAATTGTATTTTTTGTTTATAAAATTGCAATGTCAAATACACTCATATTTGAGAGATTCGGCTTGGGTGCTTTAAAAAATTACAAATGATCTTTTGTAATTTTTTTCAACCATTTAAATTTAATTAGAATTTTTTTCATAAAATAAATAAATAAAATTAAGAGAAATGCTATAATGCAATAAAATGAGCATTTTTTGTCCATAAAGTGCTAGGTGGCAAGAGGTTAAGACCCCATCTATAGTTTCTGACTTTCTGTGGCCCCACCCACTGATGGAGCCTGTGACCTTTTGCCACTTAAGACTTTTATGGGAAAAAAATAGTCTTTTTATTGCACTATAGCATATCTCTAAAATTAAATATCAATGGTTGAAAATACTATAGAAGATCTCCCTTTTTTTGCGGCTCCTATTTTTGTTTTTATTTTTATTTTTATTTTTATTTTTGCCAACTGTATTCTCCTTTCCTCTTTTTTATTTTTTTACATGTCTGCATAAGAGTGGGGAGGGGGATTCGAACTAGTGACCTCTGCTTCATTAAGTGTAGTCCCAACTGATTGAGTTACCTCTTGGAAAAATGTATTCCCCTTTCCTCCTCTTTGAAGTGGGTTGGCGGGAAAATGTGGCTACTCTTCTCATTCGTTCCAGTTTAAATAAATAAATAATGTTCTGGGAATGATGATTATCCTTGTAGTAGCTATAATCATATTTCTCTGATAGACAAATTATTCTTTTTTCCCCATCCAACTCTTGCAAATCTACCATAAGACCAAATCTATACCCTACTTATATTATTAAATGCATTGCCTTAGATTAAATCTAAAATTTTGGCCACTCTGTTCCAACGTCTTTTTTTTTTTTTTTTTAATTGAAAATTGAATTCATACAAACCCATATAATAAAGTGACATGTGTCCCTTAACATGTGAGAAATATATGTTTTTTTACAAACTACAAACTGGTTTGCAGCTAATTTATAGGAAAAAATATATAAAAAAAATGCCCCATAAACTAACATATAAGATAACATGTTTTTTTTTTTTTTTTTTTTTTTTTAAAGAATAGGGGTATTATGGGAATATAAAAAAATAAGTGGCATTTTTGATACATTTTGGTAATTTGATGGGCTACTTTAGTATATTTTGAACATTGTGGAGCTCTATCGCAAACAGCTGGTAGTTTGTGATGTTTTTTTTTTTTTTTTTTATATATATTTTTTCCTAATTTATACAAAGTCATCTAATAAAGTGACATGTGTCCTATAACTATTAAAAAAACATGTGAGAAGCACATGTTATTAAAAAAAAAATGTACTTCTCTGTTATGAGACCCATGTCACTTTATTAAATAAGTTTGTATGAATTAACTATAAACCAATTAATAAATATGATGGAGATATTTAAACCCTCACCATCCACATCTCTGTTACCGCTAATGGTCAATGGTATATCTTAAAAGCCAGTACAATTGAATTACTTTTTAAATCAAGTATATAACATATTAATTCTTGATGGATGTATATCGTTAATACTAAAACAAAAGATGAAAGATTTAAATTCTTCAATTAAAAGAGGGACAAAATAAATTATTTTCAAGTATACGAATTGGGAGATGTATGGTACAGAACTATCCGTTCAATTAGAGTAAATGCGACCCAGCATGCATCAAAAGCGTCCAACAAAGAGTAGTTATTCGTTTAATCTCGAAGTCCATATCATGCTTTGTGGAAGCTAAGGGCGACTAAAGATATTTAAGACATATTGAACTACCCCTTAGGAACAACGTAACATCATTCTTAGTTGCAGAACCAAAGACAAAACCCAACACACATATAAAGAGAGAGAGAGAGATATGTTTTGTGGGGTTTGAAGGATCAAGTAAAACATGCACAAATCCAAGCAATCAAAAAAAAAAAAAATAGCAACAACAACTACTATTTCTTGTTTCTCTCCACTTTACCCAGATTTCAAAGGTCTCTCTCTCTGTGCTATGTTCTTGGGTTTTCGTTTTTTAGGTTGGTTTATTTGATCTTATTTTGTTTTTGGTTTTAATTTAATTGGTATATAATGTTAGTGAACATTTCATAGGATGGCATGTGGAGCTTAGGATGGTGGGAGTGAATTTTGGGGTTATTGCTGATGTTTCTTGTTTTGGATAAGAGTTACATGTGACGTTATTTTGTGGGTTTGTTCCTCTTTTGGGGTGTGAAGTTTTGTTGTTTTCCTTTTTGCTCTAAAATTTTTGTTATCTAGGTGTTTAATATATTAAATGGTTTCTAATTTCGGAAGGGGCTACTTAGTCAAGATTTTTACAACTTGGTTGTTTTTCATTTCCTAAGATTAGAAAATGGATCTAAGATTAGAAATTATGCACTGGAATTGCAGTAATAAAGCGCATTTCGTGTAGGGGTGAAAATGCGAGTTATTAATAAAGGCGGGTGGTTATTAACCACCCGCTAACCGCTTTTGAAGGCGGTTAAGAAAAATCATTTTTGTTTTTAATTTATTAACTTTTTGTTTAAATTTTTTCTTTTAAAAAGCGGTTATTAAGATTACTACATCTAGCAGCCGGTTAACCGCCTATCACAATTAGCGATTTTAGCTAATAACCACTAACCGTAACCATATTTTCATCTCTAATTCCTTTGAGATCGTTTATGATTTTTCCCGTATCCTAATTTTTTTCCCTTTAATGATTGTGAAGTCGTATACTCATACCGAAGCTTCTAGATCAACTTCTTTTTGTCCTTTGAGTGGAGTGGGGGAATACTGAAATGTTTAATCTAAATCTTCACTGATTAATTGCTGCTAGCAACCGTTGTTGGTTAACCTTTTTGGGTATGCTCAAACTGGCATATACTTTACTAGTCTATCTTGTAGACTTCTTATAATATTGTTAAAAAGAATATGTTAGCTTCTATAATTAAGTCAAGATTATTTATTTGCTTTATTGTTTCCTATTTTGAATTAAGTTTCCTTAGTTTCAATGTTTCCATTTTTCGGTATCTAGGAATCTATAGTTTTGTTTATATGTGTATAAAGGTGCCGGCACACACACAAAGATGTAGGGGTGAAAAAACGGTTACAGTTTGCAGTTAGTGGCTACAACCACTAACCGCAACTGCCTAGGCGTGTTAGTTCTTGTGTTGGCTTAATTCAGTTCCAAAATGCAGATGCTACTGTTCACAGGCTCAAACACTGATATAGAATGCTCAGAATCCAATCTCCACCGTTCATAATGTAGATTCATGTGTTATGAACGTCCCCGCAAAATTTCAGCTCAATCGGACCACAAACACCCATCGATCGGAGCTGTTGATCAAGACTGGACAGGCTGGGTCCGGACCGAAATTCCCCGGGTCCGGACCTCATTTCCAGAAACTAAAATCTTGCTCCGCAAAGCTGTGGCCAGACCACCCATTAACATGTCCGGACACCCCGTAAGTTTTAGGCCCAAAAACGTGATTTTAAGTGGGTTAGGTCTAAAAAAAAAAAAAAAAAAAAAAAGTGGGTTAGGTCTAGGGTTTTGTCGGGGGTATATATACATCATTATAGAAGAAAGAAGTACGAATTTTTACCCCAAGAGAGTTCGTCGGAGGCTGTGCTAAGAGAGATCATATGTGGTAAGCGTTAAATTAAATCTCTTAGAGTTTTAGTTATTCCTTTGATAAATCAACGGTTGAGAAGTCTATCGGAAGGGTCCGGTAAAGGAGAATCACGTTGAAGAAGATTGTGAGCAAGGAGACGAGTTGTAGGCTTGTCGATCTTACAGAGCCAAGGTCTTGCAAAGGGTTGTAAGTGTTCCTAGTGTCTGTAATTTCTGGATAATCTTTTGATAGTGATTTCTTAGGTTTGGCTGCCCCGGAGAGGTTTTACTTTTAGATCGGTTTCTAAAAGGTTTTCTCTTCGTAACCAAAATATATGTGTCTGCCTCTTTATTGCTTTATATATTTTGGGTGGTTGAATTGTTTATTGCTTCATAATATTAATCCCGCATAAATTGTAATAAACAAGCTTTTGGAGTCGGCATAGTGTTTTTTCAATTGGTATCAGAGCGGGTTCACTCTGTTTGGATTAAATTCTTGAGTGAGATCTGTTGACTCCTGTTTGCTATGAATACTTCTTAAGGGGAATATGATCTTATAAACTCCTTCAACAATTTGTTGGAAAAATTCACTCTTTTGAGACATCAATACACAAATTGTTTGGGGGAGTTTCAAGATCTTAAACATGTGAATGAATCTATTGTTACGAAATTGTCTGAATCACATGCTTTAATTGATTCTTTAAAATCTGAAAATTCTGTTTTAGGTTCTAAAGTTGATTTGTTAGAGAATAAATTAAAAGAGTCAAAAACTCAATTGGAAAAATTCTCTAGAAATTCCCTTGAGAATATGTTACATACTCAGAATTCTAATTGTGATAAATCTGAGTTAAGTTTTGATTGTCATGTTGCTTTGTCTTCTAACAATGATTCTACTTCCGAGATAATATTTGTTAAATCAGAAAAAGTAGAAGACTCTTTGGTTAAAAGAAAAACAGCAGCTGCCTCGACATCACAAGGTAAGAAAGTTAAGAAAATTCATATTGAACCATGTGTATCTTACCCCATATATAGAGTCGTCCATCATCCTAGGAATCTATCTCCTAAAAGGTTTATCCCTACTTGTCATCATTGTGGAAAAGTTGGTCACATTCGACCCAACTGTTTTAAATTGAAACCTCATGTGCATAAAAATAAAAATTCTGTTTCTAGGAAAGATTATGAGGATTTGGTAATGATGATGGGAGGTGTGTCTAGAGTAGACAAGTTTGAAAATGTTCACGTCTCTACACCTTTATTCAAGAAGGTTTGGGTTAGGAAAAATTATACCATTCACCCATTGAGGGGGAGTGGTAGTGATCTCACCTAAAGTTAGGTGAGTCAATAACATGCCTAGGATTGATTGTTTTGCTTATTTTTGAATATCCTAGAGCGTGTTATTTTTCATTGTTTTGCATTTTTTTTGTTTTTGCTTTATTGTTTATGCACTGCATTGTTTTTGTTGTTACACTTTCTGTATGAAGAGTATATACATGATTGTTTTGAGATTCATGTTTTGAGGCATATTCATAAAGGATTTTTCAAAAAATTTATATATCATGATCTTTGAAAAGCTTATAGATGAGATGTTGTGTGCGAACCACCAAGATTTTTGTCTACTTTGCTAATCAAATGTTCAGGAATGTGTAATGTCTTGTGAAGACCTAGAAGTAGTTATTAAATCAAATCATTATTTTGTAGTTGGACCTATAAGATGTGATGAAAGTTTAATGCTAAAGGACATTCATGTCTTGCCTGTTGTAATCTCAATTCAAGCATGTTGTTTTGTTTTGCATTGCATTTTTCTTTGTTTTGCATTTGTTTTCTTTTGTGTGCATTTCTTTTGTGAAAAATTTCAAAAAGACAAAAATATGTTACTTTGATTGTTTCCTTTTCTTTATTTTGTCTTATGCACCTAGATAGTCCATTAATTTCTCATGTTGCTTTTTATGGATTTAATTCCTTACGTCTTGGAATGTTCTTAATATGCATGAGATGAAAATTTGTGTCAATGGACTTGTTTTTGTGGTTACCTAAAGCCTGAGCTTATGTGGTACATTTTGCCTATGCTTTATCTTTTGTGCACATTTAAGCTTAAATTGAGGTTTTGTTTCACTTTATTTGTGAGGTCTGTTAGGTAACCATATGAGGTTTTTGACAAGTCATATTTTTCAAATTGACTATATGCTAGTTGAACCTAGGGCTTAAAAATTCCTGCTTTCTCTTTTGTGATAAACACCAAAAGTTTAAGGACACTTTCTCAAAGAGAAAAATAAACAAAATAGTGAAACAAATAAAATCAAAAGATCATATTCCAAAAGGAATTTATTTCACAGTGTCAAACTTGTGCAAAATGTTTTACAAAGAGAAATGTATAGGATGAGAGTGGCTAGGCCCTAGTATGATAAGGTTTGACTTTTGATTTGATATACTTGTCAAAACCTCATGGTGGTGAAACTTTCTCCTCATTTTGTAAGTTAAAAATTTTTCTCTTTGGATGGCTTACACACACACCACACAAGCATGGGATGAATGGAACATTTTTCTTTGCTTGGATTAAGCAATATGAGTTTCTTGCCATTTTTAGTCTCATGTATATTTTGCATATTTGGAGCATGTTTGGATATTCATTGTGCAATACATGAGTCATTGATGTGTTATCATGTGTGTTCATTTAACTTTTAAGGGGGAGAAACATGCTTTGCATTTCCAGTTTCCTGTTGTTAATTGAGTCATACATTGAGGGGGAGTTTTGCTGATGTTTCTTTATGATCACGCATTCTACGTCATTTTTTTATCATGAGTTTTATTTATGTCTTCTTGTTCCACATATGCCTTGATGTATTTTGTGAAGTGTTTCAGGAAACATGAAGACCTTTTGTCATTCTGTGACAAAAAGGGGGAGTAAATATGGGGAGATGATGGGATTGGCTCGACATTTTGGTTTTGTCACTGAATTGCCAAAGGGGGAGTTTGTTAGTTCTTGTGTTGGCTTAATTCAATTCCAAAATGCAGATGCTACTGTTCACGGCTCAAACACTGATATAGAATGCTCAGAATCCAATCTCCACCGTTCATAATGTAGATTCATGTGTTATGAACGTCCCTGCAAAATTTCAGCTCAATCGGACCACAAACGCCTATCGATCGGAGCTGTTGATCAAGACTGGACAGGCCGGGTCCGGACCGCAATTCCCCGGGTCCGGACCTCATTTCCAGAAACTAAAATCTTGCTCCGCAAAGCCGTGTCCAGACCGCCCATTAACATGTCCGGACACCCCGTAAGTTTTAGGCCCAAAAACGTGATTTTAAGTGGGTTAGGTCTAGGGTTTTGTCGAGGGTATATATACATCATTATAGAAGAGAGAAGTACGAATTTTTACCCCAAGAGAGTTCGTCGGAGGCTGTGCTAAGAGAGATCATATGTGGTGAGCGTTAAATTAAATCTCTTAGAGTTTTAGTTATTCCTTTGATAAATCTACGGTTGAGAAGTCTATCGGAAGGGTCCGGTAAAGGAAAATCACGTTGAAGAAGATTGTGAGCAAGGAGACGAGTTGTAGGCTTGTCGATCTTACAGAGCCAAGGTCTTGCAAAGGGTTGTAAGTGTTCCTAGTGTCTGTAATCTCTGGATAATCTTTTGATAGTGATTTCCTGGGTTTGGCTACCCTGGAGAGGTTTTACTTTCAGATCGGTTTCTAAAAGGTTTCCTCTTCGTAACCAAAATATCTGTATCTGCCTCTTTATTGCTTTATATATTTTGGGTGATTGAATTGTTTATTGCTTCATAATATTAATTCTGCATAAATTGTAATAAACAAGCTTTTGGAGTCGGCATAGCGTTTTTTCAAGGCAGTTAATAAAATTTACTAACCGCCTACGCTAATAGTTAGGCGGTTAACCGCCCAATTAGCAGTTAATTAAACCGGTTAGCAGTTAACCAGCTTTTTAAAAAAAACTTGAACTTAAGAAGCTAGCTTAAAAAATTTGAGCCGAGAGCGTTATCAAGCCATTGGCTCGCTCAACTCAATTTTTTGTTTTTTATTCCAACCACTTGGCTTAGCTAAGTCAATTAGCTGAGAATCAAGGGCATATTTATGATTCTCATTAGTTGGCCCACGCCTTTCCTACAAACAAAGGGGCCTTCAATTTATAGATATTTGAAGGAGGAATCTTCTTAGCTTTTCTTGATGTGGGACAAACATGTTTTTAATAGGAATATTTGCATAATAAGTCCCTGAGTCAACTCTTCAAAATTTTTAAATTCTTAAGTTTTTTTATCTAAAAAATTTACTTCCTGGAGCAATGGAAATGACAATAAAATTCATGCCGTCAAACAACCATTAGTCAAATTCAAAACGCATTGTTTCACTTCATTAAAATATTAATTTTTTGATTAATTTAATTTTAAAATAAATCTAAAAATAAAAAAATTGAGGGGTGGTTTGTGGTTTGCCCACCCCTGAGGTGGTTTGAGGCCACCCCCAGTGGGTTTGGGGTGGCTCATAGGCCTCCCCTAAGCCCTAGGGGTGGCTCACAGCCACCCCATGAGTGGTTAGGGGTGGCCGTGAGTCACCCTAAACCCCCCCATGGGGTGGCTCGAGCCACCCCTTGGGAGGTTTTGCGGGCCACCCCTAGAGCTTAGGGGTGGCCTAAACCCCCTGGGGGCGGTCGCAAGAGCGACCCCAGAGGTGGTCAAACCACCCCTGGGGTGGCTTGTGGCCACCCCTTCAATTTTATTTTATTTTTAATTTATAGATTTATTTTAAAATTAAATTAATATTTTAATGAGGTTAAACGGTGTGTTTTGAATTTGACTAACGCCTATTAAAAATTTTTGACGGTAGAAATTTTATTGTCATTTTCATTAACGCAGTGAGTAAATTTTCAAAAAAAAAAAAACTTAAGAATTTAAAAATTTTGGAGGGTTCATTCAACGACTTATTATACAAATACCCTTTTTAACAAAGCATCCTAACCTCCTCCGGTGCATAAGCTTACCCAAGGGCCAAAGCCAAACTGCCAAAGCATAGGCTTCAGTTATCATATGATGGCCAAGATGGCATCAAAATGGTCACAGAGGGGAGAGAGATGAGGTTAAGAGTGTGAGGTAAATATACAAGAATAGTGAGACAGAGGGAGATGAGGTTAAGCACAAAAACTCAAAAAGCACACCAAAAAACGAGGTGAGAAAGAGAAAGCACACAGAGACGGATTGGGAGAGAGAGAGAGTTTTTAGTGTTTTCTTTAGATAATCTTGCTGTGAACAAGTAGGAATCTTCGAATCTGGGAGTTTTCAATCATTTTCGCCGGGATTTATGGTGGATTTCCGGCGACGAGGGTGTTTTCGCCAAATACGGAAATGGGAGAAGAAACAGCAAACGACGTCGTTTCACCTTAAGGTTTATATTATATTAACCCAAGTGACAAGAGGGAACACTTACCACTACATACACTACAATGCTTCTTGTTACGCATCACATATTATTTATATATATAATAAAAGTATATATATTTTAAATAAGCGGTTAGCAGTTTTTAAAAATCTACTAACCGCTTTCTGTTACTAACCGCTTTTAAAAGCGGCTAGAGGTTAGTGGTTCTAGATTTTCACCAAGTGCAACTTATATCAATTCCTTTTTCTTTTCTTTTTTTGAATTTTTATTATCTTTGTGCCATGTAAGTGACAAGTGTTTCTATGGATGTTTTGATACTTTAACACGTATATGTTTTTGTGTATATATGAGTTATCCTTTGATAAAAAGAAAGAAGGAAAGAAAAGAGATATAGTTGGACTAAATATGTTGAAGGATCTTGCGGGTTGTGCAGTATTTCACCAGTTATCATTAGAATTTAAACATCGAAAAAAATTCACAATTGTTATGCTATTTCTCCTGATAGGACCTCTTGTGCTTTTTGAGGATATATTGAAACTGAGGGGAAGCCTGTTGGAAGTTTCTTCAAATTGGTCTCACCAATGGGTACTCAAGATTTTGTCTTTCCTCCCTCATTACTTGATTATAGCCAATCAATTGTGAGTTGATGCTAATTACGTTTAGATAGTTGTGAGGGGAAACAGGGATTTCTATATATTTTATGTTTCTTGTTTCAGGCTCGCATTCCCTTCCATTGGTTATTGTTTATGGACCACAAGCTACTGTAAGTGAAAAATGGTAGGGAACCAAACAAGAACTCAGAAAAATTTTCAAATTGATGTGACAAGGGGTTTTAATTAAAAAAATGCAATTTTCTTTCACTTGTCTGCTACTTACGATCTGTTACGCCAGTTTAAAAATTTGGCATTATCCTATATTTGATTATTTTCTTTTTGGCTGGAAACATTAAAGTGTATGGTTGACACGCAATAAAGTAATCATTTCATGTGATATGATGGATCCCAAGTGCATAACAAATTTACAAATAATAGATGCTAGTTTGGTCATTTTTTTTCGAGATTCTAGAACATAAGACTGAATAGATTCGTGGTTCTTTGAAGTTTAGATTGTCTGCTATCTTTTTGGCAAAGTAGGCTAAGTAGCACCTTCTTCAGCATCTGTGCTTAGTCTTTAAGTGGAAATGCAACAAATGCCTTGAGATTATTCAATTGGGCCAATTAATTCATAGAGCTACTAGCAATATTCTCATACCAATTGACTAGTAATTGGCTCATGGTTTCACCCATTAAACATAACAAAGTAAAATAAGCGAAAAACGGAAATACATGATATGGGATTTCTACAATTATACCGCAAGTACTAATGTACTATGTCATACACTACAAGTATTATTTATTTAGTTAAACATTTATTCATCTTCATAAAAATAATAGACTTAAAAAATGCGTATGTTCAGTCAACTAACATATTTGGCGTTTTTATTTAAAGTAGTTGTAAATATTTACTTACCTTATCCGCTCATCCTCAAATTCTGACATCTCGGATACCTATTACTGCGAAACATGGTCCAACATCATACACAACTTCATGAACCAACTTTATGCATGCAACGCTAAACCGCCATTAAAACCCTAATTACTCATTTTTGGGCACTCCCGAACTTTCGATCTCGATATTGAACGTTTGGTATATGATAGTCGAACATTCGGTCAGCAAGGGTCAAACATTTAGTGGGTACCATAATGCATGCAAAACTTTAAAACTCTTTCTTAACACATATCATACTTAAGCCAAAGCTTCTAAAATCAAATAAAACATGTTAAATTACATCAACCTGACAAAACTTGAAAAACAAGAGTAAGCTCTTCATTTTCGCAAAATCATGTTAGTTTTAAAATGGATATATTATAAATGCAATTTTGTCAAATTCAACACTTGTAAAAATCATGGTAAATCATATGAACTAAGCAATATGAAAAACGAGTATGACTTAAGGTTTTACCTTAATGAAGATGGTTGAACCCCAAAACACTTCTTTGTCTCTCTACAATCACATTCTCCCTCTAGATTTGGGGTGGGAGAAGTGCATAGAAGCATAGTGTGGTCTGAAGGGTCGTGAGAGGAAGGTTTATATAGAAGTGGGTGGGTGGATAAAGCTGAATAAGGTGGCTAATAAGTCACATATTTTATTTTATTTTATTTTATTTTTATTTTTTTTTTCAGGTTCATCGAACATTCAGTGTACTATCTTCAACCGTTTAGTGTACTACTATACTAACGATTCTAGTCATCGAATGTTCGGTGGTCCATAATCGAACGTTTGGAGATAGGGTTTCATATAAAGTTTGGTAGTCCATAGTTGAATCAAATGTTTGATTAGAAAATAAATTAAAATTGATATTTGAATTTTTATAGAAAATGATTTAAGCTATTTTAAAAAGCAGGTGTTTTATAAAAAGTGACTAATGTGGATAAATACATTGCATGAGGATGTATTTGCTCTATTACTATTATGTGAGATATTTATGGTTAAAATATATACAGATTAATCATTCTCAACTGAAAGGGGTAGCCCCTACTTGGCTACCCCTGCCTCCTGATCTTACAAACACCGAACCTATTTATGTCGATGCAAAACAATACCATATATGCGATTCTCAGACGGAGACAATATCGTCCCAATTAAGCTTGATGCTCAGAACAAAATATGGAAAGCCTTCATTAACACTAAGCCTTCATAAGATAACTAGCCAACATGCTGTTCATAACACTAAGCCTTCATTATTATTATGATTATTTTTAGAAGTTTTTCTAGTCAAATATATAGATCCTTATGAGCAAGTATAAGATAACCAAGCCTAGTAGATGGCTTTTTTTATTGTGACTTGCTGTTCATCAGACAAAAATGAAAACATATACTTGCTTTGTGTTGTTGATGTAATGGTTTTGTTGTTTTTCCTTTGGTTTGTGATTGTTGATATAATGGTTTTGTTGTTGTTGCTGTTGTTGTTGTTTTTTCTTTTTAGTAAACGACTACTTATGCATACATAAGATAACTAGCCATAGACTTCGAAAATATTACTCTGGTTTTATTGGATGAGCCATTCTATGGTCATGATTTTAATGTTGTATTTAACAGTGTAAATGATACAATGTAATAAATATGTTGGTCCGTCATGCAAAAAATTTAAATGATGCGGCATTATTTATACAGTTAAATGTAATAATATTAAATCATGATCATGAAAATTGCTCCCCTCTAATTCAAGTGAAATGGAAAGCATCATTGTCCGGTTTAATTAGTGTCAATTAATAAGTTATTATTATATTTTAAGTATGACTTGTACTTGTAGTTCATTTCAACTGTGTGATATCTAATTGACTAATTGAGTAATTGAGCATGGAGTACTTTTACATACTCATCTTCTATTCTACCCCCGTATCACCAAATAACCTTGAAATATGCAAAAACTTTAGGACCTATCTTTCACATCGGTATGAAAGTGAGACCAGAGATAAAGTATTTAAAATTAGGGGGAACTTTACTTACTCCCCTATACTTTCGCGCTTTTTGCAGACACCCCCCATTATTCAAAACCTCTCACTTTGATGTATTCAACTTTCGTTTCCTTTCACTTTGCCCCTTTCGTTAGGATTTTCTGTTAAATCCTAACGGAAATTGTGGAAAATTACAATTGTGCCCTTATTTTTTATTAAAAAATAATTTTTTTTTTAAAAAAAATTTAGGGGTAGAAAGGTCAAAAGCTAACGGGGGGGATGGTATTTGAAAGGAAACGAAAGTTTGATACACCAAAGTGAGAGGTTTTGAACAATAGGGAGTGTCTGCAAAAAGCGCGAAAGAATAAGGGGGTAAGTGAAGTTTCCCCTTAAAATTAATATTGAATATATTATAATTATCATATTCCATCTTTTTGGAGCCAAAGAAACCCATTTTTAGCACAAAGAAATTCTCTGGGACCGGACACTTTTGCAACCTGCAACCCAAATCCAAAAAGCCACAAATCATGACAACAGGGTGGGAACGAAGATAAACAGCCGTGACGTGTCGTCTCCATATCTTCCCACGTCACCAAGTGCAACGTTCTACTACCAACTTCACCGCACACCATCTTTCTTTGAAAAAAAAAAAAAAAAAAAAAAATCCTAACTGGCTAGCGTGAGCCCATCTGGGCCTGTGTGTTTTTGGGGTGTCTCGGACTTGTCCCCACTCTCTCAAATACGGTTAACCCGTCCAATCCACCCAGATTCAAGTCCGGCCCAAAACCACCCCCTACAAATCCTCGAAATTCCCTCCCTGTCCTCCCGCATATAAACCTTGTGGAGCTCTCTCATTATTTGATTGTTTGTTAATTATTTTGACTTGGTGTTCAAAATTTTGTCTCAAGCACTGACGCACTTTGAGAGAGAGAGAGAGAGCAATGGATGGAGGAACACAGTACAACCCGCGCACAGTGGAGGAGGTCTTTAGGGATTTCAAGGGCCGCCGAGCTGGCATGATCAAAGCCCTCACTACTGGTAGCTCTCTCTCTCTCTCTCTCTCTCTCTGTTCGAAAATGTCTTGCTTTTGTGTTTGGTTCCCGAGAAAAGAAAACGGAGGAGATTTTCAAATTCTAGTGTGTTGTGTCGTTTTGAGTGCGTTTCTTGTGCTAGGAACATGCACTTTTTTTTCTTTTTTTTTTGCTTTCTACTGTTTTGTGTAGTGGTATATGAGTTTGGTTCCGTTCTGTGAAGTGCGAAATAGGAAAGAGTTTTTCTTTGTTCGATTTTTTTTTTTTGTTGTTGTTTTTTTCTTTTTTCTCTGCTATGCTTTGGTTTTTGGCAATTTATAGTTCTCTGTTTGTTTCCGAGAATTTGAGGAGACGAAGAAAAAATAAATATATTAACTATGCTTTTTTAAAACAAGCTTTCGTTTTTGTTTAGTTTCCAGAAAAGAAAAGAGAATTGCAAAACAAGAGACGAAAGAAAATGTTTGACGTGGTCTTTCCCCCACTTTGTTTCTTCAGTTGTTGTTTTGGCATACGAAAAAAATGTTTATATGTTTTGACGATTCAATAACATGTGTTACTAAATTTTGGGTTTTGTTTATTGTAGTTTTATAAATTTATGTGAAAAATGAGGTTTACTCAAACCATGGACAGGTTTTGTATTTGCGGGACTCGAGAAATGGAAAAATTGGTAGAAGAAACATCGAGTTTCTTTCATTGTCCTACATTTTCTAGGCAACCAAACATTTCATGAAAATGCATGATTATATATTGTACGTATGCATGTCTCCAATCAGTTGGGATATATTTTGTTTTCTAAGAAACTGTGGAAGAAAATAATGAAATTCTGAATTTGAAACTTTACAAAATGACATAAGCCATGCCTTACAGTTATTTCTAATGTACTTTTTAGGAGGGGGTCATAAATGATGAAATTCTCAGTTAATTATTTCTATCTCTTTTTCTTCACCAAGTTCTACAAACAAGACAGGGAATTGCCATTTATACTTTTTCTTACTTTTGGAAAACCATAGGATCTTCTGTTGTTTGAAATATGGGTTTTGGAAGTATTGAATTTTTATGTGTTTTCATTTTGTTGTTGCAGATGTTGAAGAATTCTATCAGCAGTGTGATCCAGGTTTGCTATTCTGCTTGTTTTAAATTTTGCTAGACTTCTTATACCTATTTGGAGCTGTACGCGCTTGTATCCTTTGTAGCATGTAAAAATCATCTTCAAGGTGAAGCCAATGCTTCTCTTAAATAGAGGCCCTGAAGTTGTCCAAATACTGTAATTTTGTCACTCAGGATTATAACTTTAGTTAATATTTAGAAAGAATTGGAATTGCTATGCTGACATATCAATTCTCTCTGCCTCTCTGTTTCTCTCTCTCTCTCTCTCCCCTTCTCCTGTTCGCATGGGCCCTTTTCTGTTGTGACTAAGAGTTTATGTGTCGTTGCTTGTCAATGGTTACAATACATGGGCATCTGGAGAATAGTTTTTTTTTTTGGCCTTGTACATGTGTGGAACATAAAAGTCACATCCACCCATGTAGTACTTGTTTACCATATATATTCAAATGGTGGTGCTAACAACAGCAATTTTGTGAAATACATTGCTGGTATTGTAGATATATTTTTCACATATTTGAGATACAGTTTTTTTTGGAAAAATCATTACGTGTGAGTGTTCAGAAAATTGGCTTATACCATGCGTAGTTTGTCAAAATAGATAATATGGTGGTTACTGTATACTTGATACTTCCTTTTTCCTTTTGACTATTTTGACTTGATTTGCGTGTTGAACTGCGTACCATAGTGGTATATCATAGTCACTGCATGTATGCTCTTTTGGTTGTGTGAGTCTGATATTATCTTTTGTAAAAATGTGTCCGAGAGTATTAGGTGGATTGTGATTGAAGCTTCAGAGGTTCAAATGGTTATTGGAATAGAGAGGTTTTTAGTACCACTTGCTCAATCATGTCTGGTTAATGTATAAAGAAGGGGTACTCTGAGGTCAAGCTTAAAAAAGGGCCTCATATAAGTTAATAGAAGTTCATTGTTGTTTTATAAATTTGGTTTGTGGTTTTGGCATTTATGGAATACCTTTTCAGTGATGTATGATATGGTCACTTGTACAATTTCATTTTCCATAAGATCAACTTGTGCGCTTGTTAGTTTAGTGTCACAGAACTCATAATTTTGTGTGAACATCTTTTCTTATTTGTAATATAACTTGGTGTTTCCAATTTTATTGACAGTTTTTGTTTGACAACATGTATTCCTTATTTAATGCGAAGAATGGTTTTTGCTCTTGCGCTTTCTATCCCCATTTAATTTTCATTTTTTCTTTTTGCTTGTTATTTCCAATTCATAGCTATTTTATTAAATTTGTTTCAGCTAGTACTTTATGTGTTATTTTTTACCTACAGAGAAGGAGAATCTATGCTTGTATGGCTTTCCTAGTGAGCAATGGGAAGTCAATTTACCTGCCGAAGAAGTGCCTCCCGAGCTCCCAGAGCCTGCACTGGGAATTAACTTTGCGAGAGATGGCATGCAAGAAAAGGATTGGTTATCTTTGGTTGCTGTCCACAGCGATGCGTGGCTGCTTTCTGTTGCCTTCTATTTTGGTGCCAGATTTGGATTTGATAAGGCTGATAGGTAACTTTTACTCGATTGTCCAAATTCCCTCTTCAGTTTGTTGACTTAGCAAACAATATCAGTGTTAAAACATTAATGAGGATAATGGAGAGTCATAATCCTCTGCCCCTCCTGAATTCTTGTCTGATACTGCAATTTTGTCAGTAAACTTGATAGATTTGGCTATACTCTTTCTAGTTTTGATTATAGATATTGTCATTTATATGTATTTTGCTTTGTTTGAGTGTTGTGATGTTGTAATAGGTCCTTCCCTACTACTAACATTATTGTAAACTTTAGGCAAGTTAGCCTAATTGGCTGACTCAGTGATTAAAGCAGAGAAAGTCGAACATCTAGGCACCTTAGGGCCCTTTTAGAAAAGTTTCAAAAATTGTTTTGGTTTTGTGTCTTGAAAAGTATTTTCAAAAAAGTGGAAATTAAAAAGTATTGTCTTTGGGAGCCATATCTAAAAATAGGGTTTGGTTTAATTCTGAAAATAATTTTTCAAAGCATAGAAAACAATGAAAAAAGAAAAGGAAAGAAAAAAGAAACTTTGAGCCTACTAGAGGCTGGCCTTTAGACGAGGGATGGTGACTGCCACCCCTTCACCAAAGGGGGGAGGTGGGTCTCTTCTGTCTAGTGTCTCCTTCTGCGAGGGGCACAGAGGGAGATGGGTCTGCCCCTCCCACTCCCCCCCCTCTTCCCTTTATGTTGGAATGGAGATCCACCCATAGAGAGGGGTCATGGGGTGGAGAACCACCCCTTCCATGCTTCTCTCAAAGGCGCTTGGGGTAGGTTTCTCTTTTTCCCCTTTCCTAAGGGAGAAGGGGTGGGTCTCGACCCCCAATCACCCCACTCCAGTGTCTACCTGTGTAGGGGGTGGAGTTCCACCCTCTCTACTCTGCAGGGGTGGATCTTCACCACTGCAAAGGGTGACAAGATTGTAGAGCTAAGCCCCCGTTTCCCTTTACAATGGTGAGGTGGTTGGAGATCAACCCTCACAAAGGGCGGCAAATATTTTCACTTCTTTTTAGAAATCGAGCACGTGCTTTCTAAATATTCTCATCTGGAGAAGAAATTTTCTAAAGTGTTGTGTATTATGTTTTCTAAAAAGTGTTTTGTGTTTTGTTTTGAAAAGAGTGTTAGTGGTGGGGGGCCACTACTGAAAACTTAATTGGATAACTATTGTCTAAAAATTGTTTTTCAGTTGGTTTGCAAAATTTTACAAAATAGGGCTTTAATTTTTGGCTTAACATGGGAATCATAGTCATGATATTGGATAGATTGATGTCATTATTGCAACACCCCTTGTGTCGCAGTTCATTTGAAGCTTTCTAATGGTTCCATTCAGTGGAACATAAGCTTTATTAGAACGGCTCACGATTGAGAGGTGGATGTCTTGGCTTGGTTCTTCGTTTTGTTGTACTCCTTTAGAGTGAGAAGGGAAGGTGACGATAAGCTTTGGCGGGCCCCTTCAAACAAAGGGGTGTTCGATGTTAGCTCCTTTTATAGTGTCCTTGTCTAGAATGATGACATTCATTTTCTTTGGAAGAGTATTTGGCAGACCAATGTTCATTTTAGAGGATTTTTTGGCTCGGTCGACGGCCTTAGGGAAGATCCTTACCATGGACAACCTTCGGAAGCGGCATGTCATTGTGGTTGATAGGGGTTGCATGTACAAGAGAAATGGGGAGTCCGTGGATCATCTTCTTACTTATTGTGAGGTTGCTTGTGTCTTATGGAATGCCTTTTCCAATCGCTTTGGGATGATGTCCTGGGTTATGCCTAGTTTGTTGGTTGATTTGTTTGCTATTTGGTGGACTGGTGGTAGAACTCCAAGTGTTGTCGTGTGGGAGATGGTGCCCTCTTGCCGTTTGTGGTGCCTTTGGAGAAAAATAAATAATCGGCACTTCGAGGATTGCAAGAAGACATTGGAGGAGCTTAAGTCATTTTTTTTATTCTCTTTATACTTGGACAATTGTGTTTGTAGCTCCTTTGGTGATTAGTTTTAATGATTTTTCTTATTTGGTTTTCTCCTTCTAGATAGGCATTTCTCTTGTTTACTTTTTGTGTACTAGGGCTTTTAATGATATTTCTATTACTTACCAAAAACAATATTGATTATGCTTTCAGTAGTTGTAAAACCAGATTTGATCCCTCTAATTAGATTGAATAATGTGCTGTCATGTAGCATATGTTGACCACTTGCATTTGATTTTTATATCTGGTCAATAAGGTTGAACTTTTCCTCTTAGTTGCAGGTGCTTTATAGAAGAGTTGCAATGCCTTGTGTGTTGCGTTATGGAAAAGCACATGCTCAGTACTTCTCAACTAATACCTCTTCACTTAGTCTAAATTGTCATTGCTTGATGCCCAATAAGCAACTTTCATTTACCAATAGTAAAAACCACTTGTATGGTGATATGTAATATATTAATCATGTGGTCCCTGCTGGGAGCAAAGTATTTTACTTTAACTGGGTCCAGCTGCCGTTTTGTAGAAATGAATAGATCCAGCTGTATCCACAGTGGTTGAAGCATGAAAATGAAGCCAATGCTGGATGTTTATTCTAGATTTGAATTAGTGATGCTTCTGATATTTGTAATTTGTAAGTTATTGTGCAACTAATTTTCTATGAGATGCCATGCCACTGTCCTTTTACTTGTGGTGCAGGAAGCGACTCTTTAATATGATGAATGATCTTCCAACAATTTTTGAAGTTGTGACTGGTACTGCCAAGAAACAAGTAAAGGAGAAGTCATCTGTATCAAATCATGGTAGCAGCAAATCCAAGTCGAACTCCAAATCGGTAAAAGGACTTCCTCTATAAATCCTATTACTTGCTTAAGAAAATTACAATGGATATGTGGACAGTGGGTATTATGTTGGTATGGTCTTTTGAGGGAAGGTCACTAGAACTGTACTATTCACTGGGAGGCCTTTACTAATAAATTGTGACTTTGTTTCCATTTGTTGTCTAACAACTATAGTCATTTTGGTCTAATAATTTAATAGTGAAAAAAACAAGTTGTATTGTGGCACTTTTAAAATGGAATTGCCGACTAACTGGTAGAGTTTAGTGTAGTTGATCAGAGAAAGAGTTTCACCATGTCTTATGAACCGATGGACTCTGTTTTCTTTTCGGTGAAATTTCTTATTCATTACAAGAGAGCATGATTTGGAAGTGACACTGGCATTGTTGGACAAGCGGCCCCCCCTCTCTCTCCTCTTAATAATAATAATAATAATAAAGAAAAAAAGAAAGCAATGATTAAAAGATGAATGTTGATGTAGGTGTCATTGGCATATAACAAACTACCTCTCTGTTTATGTTTTAGTCATGGTGAATTATTGGGTTGTTATGGTTCATGTTCCAAAATTGCACCCATGGGGAGCTATTACTAACATTCTTGCATTTCTTGGCATCATTATTTAGATTTGCCTGATAGTTGTAAACAAGCAGTGTCTTAGAGTTTGCATTCACTGGTGCTTTCTAGATTTATGCATCTAGGAAAAGTTCATACTTTGGCTTCGAAGGTTATGTTTATCTACTGGCTATGGTGAATCTACCATCCTTGTTTCTCTTTATAAGGTGTTTTTTTTTTTTTTTGGTTTGTTGGGCAACAAAGCAGCGGCCATCAGAACCTCCGGGGAAATATTCGAAAGCTTCACAGGCAAAGGACGAAGATGAGGTCTTGGACGAGGAAGACGAAGATGAGCACGGAGAGACCTTGTGTGGAGCCTGTGGAGAGAACTACGCATCAGACGAATTTTGGATTTGCTGTGACATCTGCGAGAAGTGGTTCCATGGCAAGTGTGTGAAGATTACTCCTGCTAGGGCTGAGCATATTAAGCAGTACAAGTGCCCATCATGCAGCAACAAGAGAGCTCGCCCTTGACATCGCCCAAGGGATGCGATCTCTCTCCCTTTCTACTCATCTCTTGGTGGACTCTGCTAACTGCTTTGTCTGATCAATCTGTCTCTTTGTTTAGTTTTAGTTCTCTAAAATAGAAAATTAATGCAACTTGTGAATGTGTACTCTTGTTTAGTAGATCTCATTTTTCGATATAATGCTATCTAGTTGTAGTTTGGATGTTCGCCTGTTTAGTTTGATCCATCCTGTCTAATTTAAGAAATATCTCTCTATTTATGAATGTGTAAGACTTGTTTTCCTCCTGCTTGGTCTTAAGATTGATGTTGACTTTGTTTGATTCTGTAATGGCTCTCCCATGAACACATGCACGTCAGTCTCAAGATTTCTCATTTGCATAAATTGTAATACATCTTCAACATCTGACTTTCAGGGCTTGAAGGAAAGCACTCTTATCGTTTGCTTGTAAAATGCCGCAAGAGTGCACTGTTGGCATCAATTAGGTGAGGAATATCTGTGTTCTGTTGTTTGATTTTCCATTGTTAATTGTACTGACTTCATCTTATGTAAACCTATGCTAGGGGATAATTTTGCCCCATTAAACGATATGGGAAATGAATAATGCTATACACACTCCCATTCTTTTAACTCCCACTCTTATGTGGCTCTCACTCTCACTATTAGATCAAAACTTAATAATAATTTATCACAAATCCAATGGTGAGAGTGGGTGCCACCTAAGGCTGTATGAGAGTGGGAGTGGGAGTGTGTTTAGCATTACTCATGGAAAATTAGCTGGAATTATAGGCTTATAGCTTGTGGATCAGAATATAAGCAGATTGGCCCCCTGTGAGGTGATTGTAGAAGGGACTAAGCTTGGATATTGAGCGCCAGATTATGGGTTTGGTTGATGCTTACCCCTACGAGTTCTGCAAAGTTAAGGCTTAAGATAGTAGAAACCTGGAAGATGATATTGGCCCTCGATTTTTTTTTTCCCCTCAAAAAAAGTTAAAAATTGTGAATTAGGTGGAAGCAGATAAAAGATACAAAAAAATCTTTAAACAATTATATTCAGAAAATCTCGAACAAAATTATTGAAATAAAAAAAACTGACGGACCACGCGTAGCTGAATAGCAATGGAACAGCTTGGAGTCTTGTTGGCATCAAGTAATCAGAACTTAGATAAATGGCAACATGCAAATGCTCGGTCGGATGAGTCACGAGAAGCAACTTTACAAGCAACCGGCACGCGCATATCCTCTTTGGTGAAAATACGACAATTCACATCAAGAGTAAACAATTCAATAAAGAGGGTTCGTACTTTAGATAAATATTGAGTTTGGTGGCCTATAAATAATAATAATAATAAAAAAAAAAAAGGAGGTTGGTGAAATATAAAAAGATACTAAATTAACGGCCACAACTCGGAAATGCACTAGAGATTCTGTTGTGATACGAGTGATTCCAGGCTTTTGGCCGTCAGATTAGCAATTCCCATAAATAACGTTATAATATACGTTAATTATATATTATTAAGAATCTGTAGAGAGTGCCCAGACATATAAAAGATTTCCAAATCAATCCTCTTTAAATATTTCCCAAACAACGATATGGTTCTCCACGGTCGCACTATATATTATTTCTAATAGATTCTCCCACGTCCCACATGGCCGCATCTATCCAAAAAGCAGGTATTCCC
The DNA here is from genome assembly GCF_901000735.1 of Corylus avellana. Classification (NCBI taxonomy): domain Eukaryota; kingdom Viridiplantae; phylum Streptophyta; class Magnoliopsida; order Fagales; family Betulaceae; genus Corylus; species Corylus avellana. The sequence goes on along the minus strand of NC_081547.1, from coordinate 10,197,151 downwards.
CACCATTTAATTAAAGTTATCCACAACTATCCACACCCAACCAGAAATACCTAAACTTTCTTCCCACTAGCTAGCATGTGCCCCTTAATCAATAAACCCACGAAAAGAAAAAGATTGATGTGAAGTGGCTAACACTCTTATCCAATAACATTATGCTTGCAAAAGAAAGACCTCCACTACAGTCCAAGGGTTCATTTTCTCCCAAAACTTAAATCTCATTCAATCTTCATCATTAAGGAACCTTTTTTTGAAGAGCATCATTAAGTAATCTTGAAAATTCTAAACTGCTCCCAAATGGAAGCTTATGAAGATGAACCAAATGTTTGGAATCATGTTAAATCCATAATTATGCTCTTGCGATTTGCATTATATATATAACATCATATTGAGATAACATACACAAGGTGTAGTGGAGCAAAGAAATTATTTCATATATATATATAAAAGACCTGCCACAACTTTACACTGATTAACCAACCAGTCACGCCTCTACCCTCAAGGGGGGAAAAGACGAGAAAGAACCGAAACAAGTAGGAGAAAAAAACAGGATTTAGACAAAAGATCAAAGGAAAAAAAAGAAAAGCCTCTTCTATTTTTCTTCTTTTTATGTTTTTTTCATTGTCCCTATGTGGTTCATCAAGTCAAAGCCTCTCGATTCTTCGTCGACATCCGCTTCAGAAACTCATAGGTAGTGATCATTGTTGTTGCAGACATTGACATTGAAGCCCACCGAGGCCCCAATCCTCTGTAACAAGCCATCCAACCGCCTTCCCTGACCAAATTCCTAACCGTCTGTGCAACGGTCGGCCCTCCTCGACGGCCATTCTCTTCCCCATCCAAAACTTGTAACCTGGTCTTGATTGTATCAAGTGGCATTGTAATCAAAGCCGACATACCACCCGCCATGGCTGCACTTACTCCCTGAACTGCCATTACCGTTTTCGAATCCGGGCGGAAAGCGTTCAATCCATTCTCATCCTCGTGTTTCTTGCAAAAGTAACACCCAAATCCGCTCCAAACCACCCTTTGCGCAACAGAGTAAGACGCCCACCACACAGCATTCGACGGCGCATACGTCAAAATCGATATCCCAAACCCCCTGTACAACCCCCTCGGCCCATCCGTACTCAAAATCTTCCTAAATGCATCGATCCCATTAACATATTTACATGCTGATGCACTCGAATTACCATGACAAGCAACACCACCTTGAACCATCAGTCTTTGGCTAACCACATCAATGGGGGTCCAAACAAGCTGTGCAGCCATTGCTGCACTCAACCCTGCAGCTGCATTGGCAATTGTTGCCGCTGTCGGCTCTGAAAACCCTAATCCAACTGTGGCTGTTCCCACATTACTCTTCGTAACCTCTAGCGCTCCCATATAGAGCGCCCGGGCAGGGATTGTGCCCGTCAGAGAAGTCCCAAACCCTCTATACAATGCCCGTAACCCTTCGTTCTTTACAATTGAAAACGCAGTCTTGATACAAGAAACTTGGGTTAGAGCTACTTGTTGCCTAGTTTTCAATAAAACAACCGGATAAAGCACCGCCGATACACCCGAAAAGAGGGCGGCGCCGAGGAAGAAAAACTTCGATTTGTCAAGCATTTCCCAATCGATATCGGCCGGGATATGAATCTCTTGCCCCGACGATTCTTCCTCGGCCGCACTCAAATTCATCTTCGCCACTTTTAAATTCCCCCCTCCCCACAAAATTAGTCCAATTCAGCCCTAATTCGATTCTAACTGTACAAACTAATAGAACAAAAAAAAAAAAAAAAACCCAACCCTAACTATACGAACTGTACAAGTGCAAAACCGTGAGATATGATACAAATTCGATAAAAGTTCGGAGTCACAGAGATTCAAGTTAGCGAGTTAGGGGGTTCTTTTTCCTCTTGTGGAACCAGGTCTTGGATCGTACACGAACCAAAGCGAACTGATCTAACATTTCTTGATATAGAAACTAAATTTATCAGAGAACCTTACCGGAGAGTCGAGCATCGGATGCCGGAGAAGCTCCCCGGAAGTTCGGATCTCACCGGAGAAAAACTAGGGTTCCGATTCGGATCAAAGACACATATACATGCAGTATATGCACGTATATATAAGAGAGAGAGAGAGAGAGAGAGAGAGGGAGAAAGCTTGGCGTCCGTACACTAAGAGAGAGAGCGAGAGAGAGAGGTGGGTAACCGGAGATCAGAGGTTTTTTAGGTAAAAATGGAGTGGGAAAGAGAGGAGAAATGGAGAGGAAGGGAGGGGTTGTAGGGGATGAGGGGAAAACGGACACGTGTAGGTGATGGATTTGGGGCGATCTCTTTTGTCTTTTGTAGGGTAGTAATGGGCGGGTTGTCCGAGCCAGTGAGTGACGTGTAAACCCTATCCATGACTGGCCGGGATCGGGTTGGCTGTGGCCGTGTACAGACCATACTCTCGTAGAACCTACGCAATGAAATTAAGGAAATTATATGAAAAATATATGGGAAGTTTCTACTTGATTATGCCATAGTCCTAATTTATTATAGAAATCTTTTTTTTTTTTTTTTTCCAATATTGGAAGAGTTTATATATTAAAAGACATAAATAACCTCTATTAATTTAATCATTTATTCATTCTTTAGCATATTAAGTGCATCATTCAATAATAATAATAATAATAAAAATACAAAATCAATCCTTATGGTTTACTTAATTTGCAATTAACTCGTCTATGAGATATGCCACAAAAATAATTTATTTCCTAAAGCCAAATTGTGTCCACTGCTTTAATAGATTCCGATAGCATGAAACGTAAAAACCAATAAAATTGTGATGAATGTCCTATTTAAGTAAGAATCACACTAATGTGATTTATTAAATTAGTGGATAAAAGTTGACCGTAAAAAATAAATTTTTTATTATTTTAACATATCTTATGGATCTTCGAGTTTATTTGAATACAATTGTAAATCATGGAAACAAAAAGGACTCACTATTTAATAGAATGTGGTAGATAGCCAAGTGCCGGCAAGTGAACGTTTCATCAACTTTTTTTTTAAGGATTGAAAAAAAATAATAATAATTTCAGAGGAGATTTGAAGTAAATTAGGGAGCTTTTTATCACATTCCATAACTGCATTTTGAGGTAACAGTGGATTTTGGATGAATCGGATCCTCAGAAACTGGGAAAATAGATGACGGCAGGAAACCAGATAGCCTCTATTAATTAGATTATGCGGGAAGTCCGTACGATGATAGCCTGCAGACCGCAGAGACGAAAGCGACTACTGTATTCTGGTAACCGACATGCGTAAAAGTTGGTGATTCTTCTGAAGTTGTTAACAATTTACCCCTTATATATATATTAAATTCACAAAATCAACTTTCTTTTTTTTTTTTGATAAATGTAAAATTGGTTTATGTGGTTGATCTAATTTATAAATCACTCTATGTGGGTTTAAAAATAATTTATAGGTCCCTAGGGTAACCCAAAATAACATTTTACTCCCTGAACTCATTTTTCGTTAAATGACTTAACAAAAACCGTTTCATTGATACCTCTCACCCAATAAAAATAAGACACGTGTTTTTTTATTTATGCTTTAAAAAAATGACAAATAAGCTTTTTCACGTTATTTTGAGGCTCCAGCACACACTCCACGTCAAATTAAATAAACCTACCATCTCTATTCCCTATGTGCCGCCGTTGTCTTCATTTTCCCCACCGATTCACTATCTATATCGTCGTCTTCATCTTCTCCATCGATTCTTGCGTCCATCTTTAGGTAAGCTGTTGGGTTTCGTAGCACGACTGAAATTGCCGCCAGAAAATCACCGGAAACGTCACGACAGTAACTAAGCCACCTTGCTTTGGAGTTTTTTTACTTCCGCTTTTAAGATTTTGGCCATCTTCGATCTGTGAGTTACTTTGAGATTTTCGCACATCTACGTTTTTTGAGTAGTGTGTTTTTGGACAGTCTTTCTATGAAAATTCAAATTTGTTTTTGGGCATTAAAGCATCTTCAAAAATTGTGTTGTTTACTGGTAGACACAATGATGAATATCAGATATCATTTTGGGGTAACATCAGGCACAAAGTATAAATGGTAGATACCACAAAAGAGTGTCTTAGGAAAGGAATAAATAAAGGAGGAAAAAATTGGGTGATGGCTAGTAGTCAATTTTTTGCTTTTGTTTTTTTGTGGATTTTCAACTCTGAGAATTAGACATGAAGACAACGGCATGGACAGTGAATCGGTGGGGAAGATGAAAACGACGGTGGCACAGGGGGATATAGAGGGATTAAGTTTATTTAATTTGACATGAAGTGTGTGCTGAAGCCTCAAAATGACGTGGAAAAACTTATTTGTCATTTTTTAAAAGCATAAATAAAAGAGAACACGTGTCTTATTTTTATTGAGTGCGAGGTGACAATGAAACGGTTTCTGTTAAGTCATTTAACGGAAAATGAGTTCAGGGAGTAAAATGTTATTTTAACCTACCCTATGGACCTATAAATTATTTTCTAAACCACATTGAGTTATTTGTAAATTAGGCCAGCCACATGGACAAATTTTGCATTTATCCCTTTTTTTTTCTTTTTTTTTTTGTGTGTTAAACACCAGATTTTTTTTCTTCGCAATTGACTCATTCTCTTGGGCAAAAAGGCAAAATTAATATGAAGTCATTCTATTTTAAAAATATTACGGCTTAAAAAAAATTAAAACAAAACTGGCCCAAATTTGTTTCCAAATCGTTTAAAATAAGTCATAATAGAACTCAAAAAAGACCCATGAGATTGATATGTGGATAACGGATAATAACCGCATTAACTGCGAGATGCAGTTAGTAGAAACATGATACAGATGTGGATGCAGATATCTAAAAGTGATACCTGCAATTTGAGGATACAGGTGTGGATATTGCAAATAACCGCATTCGCATCCAAATGTATACCCCTAACCGGTAGAATGAGGTTAAAAATAAAAAAGAGTAAGAGAAATGCCATATTCACTACTAATCTCATACTTTCTTACGTGGCAATGAAAATTATCATTTGGATTAAAAATTTAATAATGATTTGATCCAATGGTGATTTTTACTGCCACGTCAGAGAGCGTGAAAATTAGAGTATGTGTAACATTTTTCATAAAAAAAAATTTAATATGAAAAATACTAAATACTACACCCACATCTCACTCCCATCCTATTAGGCTAATGTGACAATGTCTATCAACTCTTAGATTTGTTTTTTGGGAAAATATATTATAAGTCCCTAAGTCAACGTGCCGAAATTAAAAACTCCCTAGTTTTTTTTTTTCGACAATTTACTCCCTGGGTCAATTGAAATGACAATAAAATTTCTATCGTCAAAATTTTTTAACAGCTGTTAAGGCCACTCAAAAGGCATCATTTTACTTAATTAAAATATTAATTATTTTTATTAATTTAATTAAAAAAATTAAGTCTAAAAAAAAATAAAAGATAAAAAATTGAAGGGTCGCCAGTGCCACCACTAGCCAACCCCAACCCCTATGTGGTGGTTACCCTTTAAACCAATCTTGCAGGTTCCCAGCCACCCCAGGAGCCTAGGGTGGCTCTGGCTCACCCTTTAACCACCCATGGTGGTCGCGCCACCCCTTTCAGGTTTCGCGCCACCCCTTTAAACCACCCTCTTGGGTGGTCAGCCACCCTGTGGGTGGTTTTGGCGCCACCCAATATACAGGCAACGCCTCACCCTTGGCTACCTTCTTCATTTTTTATTTATAATTTTTATACTTTTTAGATTTAATTTTTTTTTAAGTTTTTAAATTAATAAAAAATTAATATTTTAATAAGTTAAAACCTGCTGCTTTTGAGTGGGCCCTAATGATCAGAAAACGGTGCAGTGGGAATTTTATTGTCATTTCAATTGACATAGAGAGTAAATTGTTGAGAAAAAAAACCTAGGGAGTTTTTAATTTTGGCACCTTGACTTAGAGACCTATGATATATTTTCCTATGTGTTTTTTCAATGGCTTATCCCAGAGTTGGTGAACATAGTCACATCAACTCCATGAAATAAGGGTAGAATAAGAGTGTAATATATAATATTGCTCATTTGATATAGTAATATTAAAAAAGAATAATGCTAGAAACCACACTTTTATTCTGCTACTATCTCACTATGTTGATGTGACAATGTCAATATACCTAAAAAAATAATAGGACAATGAATTAGTAGAATAAAAATATAGTTTCTAAAATTACTCTATTTAATATATATATATATATATATATATATATATATATATATATAATGTTATTAAAATGGTATAATTTTTTCTTAAAAAATTAATTTTAAAGCGCAAAAAAAGAAAAGAAAAGAAAAGTCACTTGTGAGAATACCCATCAAAATACGAGTCTCTCTCTGTCTCTCTCTGTCTCTGTCGTTCATTTCTTTGACAAGTCTGGTATGATCGGACGGTGATTGAATGATCTGAAACGGGTGACTGGGAGGGTTGGTGAAGAAGAACCGAAGCTTATGAAAAAAGCCATGGAGGTTGAGAGGAGAATCCAAAGCGCGTGGGTTGCAACCATACACCACGGCCAGATTTTGCACCAGTTAGATTCCATTTTTCTCAACTGTTTTCTCCTGTCTTCAACTTCTCGCAGTTGGGTTTTCTGGGGGGGTGTGATTGCAAATTTTTTAAATTGTGATACACTAAATTGAAATTTTTTAATCTTTGAAGAGTGATTTGCAAAAGCAATAGAAAGATAAGCTTTTTATCACTGGACAATAAGTCCATGTACAACAATAATTGTACTTTTCTTAAACAAGTCAATAAAAATAATAATTGTAGAATATTATAATTCATTTACAGAAAAAAAGTAAGAAAATTACAAAGTCCACGTCAGAATGAAATAAAAGATAAAGTGGCAACAAAAATTCACTTGGTATCATGTAGTCAACACATGGTTATGATAAGCTTCAACACAACTCAGAGAAAAAAGGTTTCTTAAAACAAAACAATAAAGTAATTTTAAAAATATGACCATTAGAAAAAGACAAATTTCTTTAACATTCATATTTTTAAATATTTATCTTTTCTTAACAGTAATTTTTGAATATTTATCCTACCATAACGGTCATATTTTTTAAAATTACTTATTTACTTCGGTTACACCTTCCTCATCCCTATTGATGTAATGAGAAAGCCATGAGAATCTCATTAGTCAATTTAAACTTTCAAAGTTATCCTTATAATATACAGTTTTGGGCTAAATATTGTTGCTTATAGTCTTGACATTATCGTGATATGTATCATAAATGAGTAATACTACATATTTAACTTTCATCATATTTTCATCTCACTGAGCTGATAGGCACTACTACATCAGCTCAGTAGGATGTGAATGAAAAAAGAATTGAGTATTTAGAATTACTCCTTAGTGACAAAGCCCAATCTATAACGAGAAATGCTAGGGTTTCCAAATTCTGATTTGGGAGCTAATTTCGTTGTGTCAAAGTTACCATTGCAGCAGCAACTTGGTGGGTTAAATCCAAAATTACAAATAATAATAATTAAAATAAGAAATTTGCCATCTTAATGTCGATATATTTCTAAACAGTACTATTAGAAATGAATGTTGTATGCCATGATTTTGGAGGGAAAGTCAAGGGCACTTTATAAAAAGAATAAACACTACTTAATCCGCCGCATAATTACATCGAGCTCACCCTGTTCTTTGGTAAGGACACTTCAAATTCACCCAAAAAAAGGAAGGAAAGATTGCTTGAACACCAAAATAATAGCCAAGCAACTCGACATTATAAGTGACCTATATGTATATACATATGACAAAATTACAAGCAACTGCACATGGCATTATATTCAATTGGATTAGGAGGTGCCATCAATATCTTTCTGGCTTCGAACCCTCCATTATGCCGGATCAAGAATTTCAGTAAAGTAGCACATATTGCAAGTAAAACCATGTGAGACATGAGCTCTTCCATCCAACAAACTTAGTCCCTCCAGTACTGCATAACCTCAAACCACTGTCTCAGTAAGTCAGAAAGGGTCCTTGGAAGTGCTTCAATATTCTTTAGTACGATGTAGTATGGGAAGGGAAAAGAATCCATATAATTCGAAAACTTAACGTTGGTACCCTCGAAAGATGCTTCCTTGAATTCCGTGATTGAATCTTCTCCTGGTTGTGGTCTATCAAGAATCAGAAATGCAACCATACGCTTTCTACTCAAGGCATCTCTAACACAGCGCTTCAAGTTTTCCTTCTTCTCATGGAACCGGCCATCTGCAATTATCAAAACAAGCTGCTGTAATGGGTTCTGTCCAGACGGGAGTCGTGCTTTTCCAACAGCTACATCTAGCATGTTATTCAAATACTTCAACAGATCGACAACTGGTTCATCTACGATGGTATTCTCTTGCTTGAATGTCAAGCTAGAGATCATCTTGATCCCAGCCTCTCCAGAAAATGGTTGATCAAAATCATGCAGTAACCTTATGTTCCCCTTTTTTCCAAAGCTTGCAACAGCCAAGTTTCCCACTTCCAGTTGAGACATGGCACGACATACTGTCACCAAAGCTTCAATAGCAACATCACCACAGCGACTCTCAGACATGCTACGGGAATCATCCACAGCAATAACAACTTGGTAATCACGTTTGTTAGGTCGGGTTCGCCTCAGCCATATTTTATCTTTCCGGTAATGACTCGCTATGTAAGGAATTACCTTCTTCATGTTAATCCGCTTCCCAGTTTTATAATCACCTTGGAGCTTGCTGGCGAGAGTGGGCTCCATAACAAGACGCAATTGTTCAGCCAATTCCTGGGAGAATCTTGTTGTCAGCAGTTCATATCTTCTCCATAGAACAGTAGCATTATTTTTCACATCGTTGGAAACTTCCCCAGGATCTTGGGCCTTTCCGAACTCATCTTCAGCTACAGAGAGTTTACTGAACTGATGTATACCTTCACTTAAGAAAGACTTCTTCACAGAGACCAAACTCTCGGATAGGCTTTCAGGATTACCATCATCATGACTTTGAGCTTCTTCAGATCCCTCATTAGGTAACTTCTCCAAATCTGAGATATGCATAAGTTCTTCAATCTTATTTTTGTGGATTGAGGCATAGCTCCTGAGAGGCGGCGCTTCAGAATTTTGCTTCTCAATCTCCATATCAGCCAGGTCGTTTTTATGCGCTGAGAGACTATCTCCATCTGGCTTATTGCCACTGACATTTCTGTCAACCTGCTCAGATGTTGCAGGTCCCAAGGCCTGAGCCGTTCCTTTTTCAAACTCAGATACATAGCCATATTCATCTGCATTCTCATCCTCAATCTCACCCAGCGCCTCTGTATTATCGGCCTGAAGATCAACAGACACTTTGACTCTTTCTTTCCACTCCTCTAATGCGTCTCCAACATTCCGATAAGGGTTTGGTTGGGTTTTCTGAGTAGATGAAGATTCATGTTGAGGCAACTGACTTTTTGATTGATCATCAGTAAATCTCCCACTATTTGACAAGTCGGCCACAGAAAAATCCACTTCAGTGGTATTATTGGAAGGCAGGCCTCTCAAAGGAGCAAGGTCATTCTGAGCATCATTGCCGCTGGACCAGTTCGATTCTGGTGCTATATTTCTTATATCCAATGTCTGAGAGTCACCCTTTGGTTGTGTTGCAGATTGTGCGTTGGGCACATGATCAGTAACAAAGTCAGAACTTCCTGGCTTGAATGCATTGTTACTTGGTTCAGTTAAAGTCATCTCAACATTCTCTTCGTGATCCCCCCCAAGATCCTTTTCAGGATCTCCATCCATTTGTTCTGTCTCAGCCTCTCCAATAGTTTCATCCGTTGGATATGTGTTTTCTTCCTCATGTTTTCCCTTCTCATCAGATTCCTTATTTTCTGAAGGATCTGCTTCTTCCACAGAATCTGCACCCTTTTGTTCATCCATTTCGATATCTTCATCTGGACTCTGATTCAGCTCATCAAGCTTTAACCCTGTAGGATCAGCAAAAGCTTCTTCTTTCTCCAGCTTCATGTCTTCTGTGTTGTCTCTGTCACCAAGGTTGTCCTCACTTCCAACCTCATCATCTTGTTTATCAATTTCATCAGAATCAAGCTGTCCAGCTTCATCAGAATTAAGCTCTCCAGGTTCACCAGCAGTAGCAGCATAATCTTCCTTGGCCCTAAGCTCCGTACTACCATCCCGATCCCTGACGGAAGATCCGGATTCATACTTCTCATTTGTATCACTGGGATTTTCATCTTCATCCTTGTTCCAAAGTTTCTCATCAACTACTTCACCATTAGCTCCAGTTTCCCCCATAGCAGAATCTAACTGAACATCCTCACTATCTTCATTGTTATCTTCTGCAGAGTCCCCGCTAATGCTATATGTATCAGCTGCAAAATCCTGCTCCATCTCAATGCCTTTCTCATTATTGCTAGGGACTTCATCTGAGGCATCCCGTTCTTCACTTGGCTGTAGAAACATATAATTGAAAAGAATGACATACTTGAAGCATCAATCCATTACAAAGAAATGGCAATACCAAGTTAAGCAAATTCAAATATGCTTCAGCACTCTTACCTTTTCCAAAGCACCAAGCAACTGATCTTCATCAGTTATCTGATCACTGACATCATTCATTCCAGCACCCTCCCCCATACCTGTCCCACTTGCATCTTGAGATATATCACGAGTAGCATCACCCACCTGATCTTCGGCTGAGATGCCAAACCCTTTTGAATATAAAGAAGCTAAAACATTCGCAAGGATATGGGTTATCATAGAAACCTGCATAGCAAGATACAGATTTGAGTCATGGTGGTTAACAAATTTGAAAATTCACTGCCATGAATAAATCATGAGTTTAAGAAAATGTAAAATTTGTCACAAATAGAAAAGAGAAGATTTATACAGTTGAAGTATATATGTAATCTTACTGTTCTATTCATAGCTAAAAGATCTTGCAGGAGAGCATCACCAAAATCCAAAATTAGGCTCAGAAGGACATGTAGATCCTTAAATTGTACTCCAATTTCAAAAGTACTGCTAGTATTATTGCCAGAATGACCCAGTAGTTGTTCCTGAGCACAGCATGTCAAATGATTCACCAGATTAGTAATTACAACAGAACAGCAAGCGAATAAATCAGAATGCAGCAAATAACTTACCGCACAAACGATAGTTTTAAGAATCTTTTCACATAATAGATCCAATCTCAGATCCGCTACAAATGAGTCAAACAGAAATTTCCATGAGGTAATATTCTCCACTGACTCTTCTGGAAGGCTATATCCAGTACTTGATGAACCTAATTTCTTCAATGCATCTGTAATATGTTCAAAAGTACTGTTAAGGGCTTCACCAAACCCAAAACAATTGCCGTCCCTATGTGCATTTATTGACAGCATGGAATTATACTCTTCCTCCATCATTCTCCCCTACAAAATTTTAAGAAGTAACATTTATAAGTTCTCTGTCAGACAGTTGGATAGATGGAAGCTTGGACGATATAGTTATTTCACTCTTACATCAGACACTATTTCCAAAGAATTTATTCATCATACTAGTGACAGTAAAAAGTCGCACCAATTAACGGATAGATTCAAAGATCAAGCAAAGAGCAATAGAAAGTGTGAGAAGAATGGGAAAAAAAAATAAAAACAAAGGGATAAAAAGTAGACAGACACCTTCTCAAATAATTCTTCAAAATGACTGAGCAAAACCTCTTTAACTGAGCTTCTATCCACATCTTGCTTGCGGAAAGCTAAGAGATGCTCCTCAAACTCCTTTATGGCCTGGAAGTTCTTAGACACCAGCTGTTCCATTTGTTTTGTAACAATATAACAGTGCGAGGAACCAGCCAGTGTCGTTATCGCTCTATTTCGGCCAAGAAGGTAGTAATCTAAGGATTCCTGTTACAGAGTTGGCTTTAATACAGAGTTGACATGACTACAGTGAAGGAAATACCGTACTCAAAATAAAACACAAAGAACAAAAATTTTGCACCTTAGATTTCTGAAAATCTGGAAAACAATTCCCGATGAAAGCAAGAACCCGATTTGCTGAAGCTTTGAAACTTTCACAAGTGTTCAAATGCGTATTTTCAAATGTTGTTAGCAAAAGCGATTCTTCATACAGCATGGCACACAAACTATCAAAGAGTTGCTGCAATGAAAATTTATCATGTGACTCAAGAGCAAGGTAAAACAAATTATCAACAAATATTTTTATAATCTCAATCTTATAAGAAAGCTAAAAGAAAACATATGCCACATTAGATTCCAGGATGAAAAATTACCTTCTGCTGCCACATGCATTTCAAGGTAGCATGTTGATTTTGAACAATAAAGCATACACCCACAGTTTTAATATCAGAAGTTGGGGATTTTGGATAGAGATTTTCCAGAGTAGATATGCATTCCCTCAAGTGCATCAATTCCTTGGCAAAATCGTTGGCAGCAACCTGTTGCTTCTGTTGTATATCAACAAGCTGGTTGAGAAAAGCGCTAGACCTGTCAACCTACAGGAAACAAGACAAAAAATTGAAACTCACAAATGCACAAACAATTGCATAGAAAATGGACAGGTAAGCATGGCCCAACTAGAGAGAGAATATCTTTTTTGTTAAGTAATTGAGATATCATTAAAAGCTTAAGGTCCACCTAAGTATACAAGAAGTATAAAAGCGTGAAGCACACCCAAAGACAATATTAGGGTTCGTTTGAGATTGCGGTTCTAAAAAGTACGATTTTAAAAAATAGTGATTTCATAATGTAGTTTATAAAAATGCAATGTTGTAAAATCAGTCAGTGTTTAGTGATAAGTATGGTTTTATGCACAAATTACTAATAAGGACATAATAATCAATTACATTTAAATCTAATGCAGATGTACACATGACACCCTAGAGATGTCAATGGTGTAATAGAGATTTTCATTGATTTGGAAGGACTAAGATTTCATGTGCGCGGCAGTAACAAATCACAAATGGCAGCCTTGGTCTTCTCCTTGTTGGTGAAAAATAGCGTCTGCAGAAGCACCATATTCGATCTGGGCACCAAATTTTGCTGCTCAAACTCCTTTCACTTTGCCATTTTATCATATATTATGTGCTAAAACGGTGACAATCAGCGTAAGATCCTTCCCAATGCCTCCCTCCACTCCCTAGCAAGCACCGGATTGCTCACTGAGGACCCCACAGATCTCTTCAACCTAGCCCGCAGCAAGGATTGTATACTACTACTCTGTAACATCACGTAAAGATCATCCCTCGAATCCAAACTGACCAAGTACTTTTAGCTTGAAGAAGACCACAGAGATTTGTTCTTGTTCTGGGTGGGTATGTATGGAATTTTCTTGTTTTATTGAGGACAATCTGCTTGGTAACATATGCTTATGATTTTGTTAAGTGAAAACACAGTTAGGATTTAAAATGGTGAGATTTCAAAAAAGCACCGAAGGTACTACTGCACAAAAACATGAGTTTTGCACATTTTCAAAACGTTGTTTCTCTTAAAACACAATACCAAACACTCCACGTTTTGTATTTTTAAAGAAATCACAGGTTATTCCCCTCAAAACGCAACCCCAAACGCACCCCTAGTGTGAGAATGCTGCTCTTTTTAGTGAGTATCAGGATAAATTACGAACTCATTGGAAAAGCAACCAAATTATAGAATTGGAATGTAGTATTTACCCAGTAGCTATATGAATCAGGTTTCACTTGTCAAGTAGGATATGTCAGTCAGATACGGCAGATATATCATATATATTTAGCCATAATTAGTCTATCTAGTTATGGCACATGTTTTTGTATTATAGCTATAGTATCTTGTAATTAATAGGTAGATTTTAGTTGCCTTATTTGTACTCCTAGGTTGCTGTAATCACTGAGATATAGTAATTAGCTATACAATTTCTATATAATACAAGGAACCCTCACATTGAGACGTATTCAATACAATTGACAGGATATACCGAAAAGAAAAAAGGGGATTGTATGAACTTGGCAACACAACCCAGTAAAGTAATTGAATAAAAACATGAGAAAAATTGGTCTATGATTAAAAAAATCCTTCAGTTGATAATTAGCTGATGACATCTACCTGTTCACGAGTAATGTCTTTGTGGGAGTTCAGGCAAATCTGCTGCAGAAGCAGCATTGATGCTATGCTCTTAAAGTAGTATTCATTGGCTGTTTTCCATTCAGTAACCAAAGTCTCACAGGGAAAACTTTGAAATTCGCAGGCAGCAGCAATATCAGAGGCTCCAGAAGCCAGTCTACTTTGTGTCAGCAGCAGATGCTGTACATCATATGATGGCTCAAGGAACCACCAAGATTTATGATGATCCTATAAAGTACCAGTCATTGAAAGAAGACCAACATTTAGCTTATACAATAATGTGCGAAGAATCTAAATTATGGATTATGAAAACTAATATTCTAGCATACAATTGATATTACCTCCATATATATAGACTTGTGCCTAGACAATCCACTGCTTTCTAACAGCTTTAGAAGCTCAGAAAAGGCCCTTCTCTTCCCCAGACTCTTGTTTGAATCCTTCCATATATCACCACAATCCACTACAGTTCTATATATTTTCTCAATTGTGCACCACACAATCTTCCATTGTTCCTGAGACAAGAGGCGTGTAGACTGGGAAGCAGAGCATTGTCTTAAAACACTTGTCAGCTCTGTATAAAGTACAAGTTCATAAGACTGTAAATTGCCAAAGAACTGTAGTTGAAGAAACAACAAATTAAGGATAATAACTAGAAAATAAAGAGACAAAGAAAAACCTTCAGAAGCACCCCTGAAGTGTAAGAATAGAGTATTAAATTCAGGAGCTCTCTCAAGGTGCAACTTTTGCAAAGCATCTTCTACTTTTTTCCTCCAGTCAGGATACCAGATGGACCTATACCAGATAAATCACGCCAAAGTTCCAGAATCATGTATTTTAAGAAAGACTTAAGCATACAAAAAGCATTGAATGGACGAAAACATTACCTGTCTTCATCATGAAGCAATGTTGGATCAAAAGGACCACTCAGCATCCCTATTTTTTTGTCTGGAAATTCATTACGAATCTTTTGACCATGTAGAGATTGAGCTTTTGTTCCCTTTTGTAGTGCATCTTGGTTAAGGAAAAGCATTACAGGTTGTTGCAGAAAATCCTATACAAACAAATACATCAGAGGCATATTACTACTGCGTATGTGTGCAAAAGGGCTACCTAGGCACAGAAATAGACATTACAAACAATCCTTTTGATAAGTAAGACATTACAAACAATCCTCCATCTTAGACAACATTTGACAAATAAAGGCTGTGACCTTGGCCATGCAAAAGACGTGATGGATCTGAGTATGCTTTCCATGAGTTTCCCCTCTAAAAAAGAATAGTTTTTGTTTTTGTTTTTTCAGTAAGTCCCTCTAATCCTACACAGTTGGCCATAGTGAGGGATCCAAACATTGCAATTGGCAAACAAGGAGATATGTGAACAAAACTAGAGTGCATGTTACTCACAGTGTACTTCTGAATAAGCTTCCTGAGCTTATGCCGGGTCCTTTTTGAGTTTTCTATTGACAGCAAATTCTCAGAACGTTCCCATCCACACAGTTTGAGATGCTCTTTCAGCTCTACCTCAATATTTCTTCTATTATCTTTTATGTGTTCCAAAACGCTGAAGTAAAAAACTTTATTACCTACTGAAACGACCTCAAAGATCTTCATGAGGGAATGAATATTCAAAGTGTAAAAAGTGAAAAGAACTCACATCGGCAAAAATTGCACATGAAATCCGATTACATTATATAAGATCTTCAGATTTTCCTTGTCAGAAGAACTGGCATAATCAATTAACAATTAGTACAGTTAAAACAAACAAAAAGTCTAGATAATGAACATTTTGTGGGGAGCACTACACTTAGCTTTGATGTATCAGCTTCCAGAAGAGATGTATACGGAAAAAGTTACAGATAATCTCTTGCATGTAATAATTTTTTCTATATTTTTTCTTTAGTTTTAATAAGAGGATGATAGAGAAGCCATGGTTTTTAGCCTTACCTTGAATAAATATTCAGGCATCTACCAGTATTGAATTGACCAAGGAAAGCAAATAGAAGCTGAAGGCGTTTCCTAAATTCACCAATGCTGGATGTGTGAATGAATTCCTCCAAACTGCAAGTTCCATCCACAAAAAGTGACTCAGAAAAGATGAATTTACAAAACCCCTAGTGAAGCAATCTTAAACTGAATTCCGACTAGAGACTAAACTACAACATGCCTTTGAAGGGTGGATAGATTATATCCAACTACATCAGCAGAATGTATGCGTTGAAGAACTGAATACAGAGGAAACCATAACTGCAACAATAAGAAGACAAAAAATACCAAATTAGTTATGCAAAAGATCACATAGAGGGTCTATATTTAAGAAGTAAAGGAAATTACAGCCAATATGTAAACTTGTATTATATCACCTGTGTCATAATATCACTCCGCAAGCTGTTTTAATACATATACTGTAACTCTTTAAAAATTCGATTTAATCAAAAGAACAAAAGGAGTTCGCTTTCCAATGTTACAAATTGTTAGAGTTCAGTAGTTGCATCAGCAAGACTGTGCTTGTTTGATAGTACCTCAGCACAATTCATTATGCCATAGATATATACTGGAACGAGCTTACTGAATTGAAATTAGATCCAAAAATTACAAAAGACAATTAATTTCGAAATAGATACACTAAGATACAAGTAGGAACAGAAGTAGCCGGTTTGCTTTGACATTCGTTTTCCTCAGTATTAAGTGGCTATAATAATTTGCATTTATGGCTGTTATTTCCCCTAGTCCTCTGCAAATGTTCAATATTTTCCCTAAACCCTTGCACTGTATTGGATTCAGTCCTCACAAATATGAATAACTATGATTTACCTTTCCAGCATTAATCTCATACTGATCCTGCACCTCGTCAAGCAGGGCAGGCCATGAGCCAAATTCCATCTTTTTCCAAGAGGACACCAGAGCACGAATAGGCTCCAATTGATCTATAACCATTTATAGAAAACATAAACCCCTCATTATAAATGCAGCAAGAACATAACAAAAGGATCAATGAAGGAAAGTTCTTACCAGAGAGGGAGAATTTTGAGCCATTTTCTTGTAACGTCTGGACCCTGTTAAGCAGAAATTGCAATCCTGCAAGAGCCTTCCAGAAGAAACAGCACATATATTTAGACATTTATTGGAGAGAATGTTTACTACCTATAAAGTGTCAAGTCTCAGACACACATGAGACTGGTCCCCAAATCCAAAATTAAACCTAACAATTGAATTGCATGAACAGGAAAATCATTCTGCTTCATAGATTTAATACTAACTCTTCTGAGCAACTTGAGTTGCTGAGTGGCCAATATGATGAGGTTAATGGGTGCACTAGTATTGTTGGACCTATTCTGTTGACTAATAATGTCTATATTCTCTTCTTGCATCATACAAACCATGTAAAAATGAATGGCCCCATTTTCGGTTTAATCTTTCTTTATCACTCTCTATAAAAGGTAATCTGAAGAAACAGTAAAAAATAGCCATATCACTACCTTAGCTAAGGGGGTGCTCAAAGGGATATTCAAGAGCATCCCAACCACATCCAAAATTTTCTGGAGTCCATGATGATCCTCCCATTCATTCAGAAAGGAAAGAATCTTCTGTTGAAGAGGAGTAAGTAATTTCACCATTTGAGCCATAAGAGGAGCATTTGAATCCTAGAAAAGGGATGTAAATAAGGTTAGAATACAATGAGATAAAAAGAAAATAGACATTGTAATAATAAGGAGCCAAAAATTTTAAAACCTTGTAAAAATTATATTTTTGAGCTGATTTGCTAGATGAAACAATTGTCTGCTTGTGCTCCAAACAAAGACGTAATAAGTGCTCTGGCATGAGTTTAGCATCTAAACTGGACAAAAACAAACTTCCTAAACCTGAAGGGAAGGAAAAAAAAAAAAGAGGTCATAGATAATCTCTTGAAGGCACAAAATACCAAATATTCATCTAAAAATTAGAATATCAATAAAATACCACTAATCATCCCTACTCCCAGTCTGTAGGAGTCGGTGAAGGAAAGCAATCTGTCTGCATCAGATATTTGGAAAGTTCCAGGCTGAATTGAAGAAACAATACATTAGTGCAGGCATGAGAACTTTAAGCAGAGACACAAATATGGATAGGGTTTACGGCATAAACTCATGTAGCAAGTCATAGTCAACCAAAAAGAAACAAAGAAACAAGATATCCCCAAAAGTATTGGAATTGTGATGCAGGAAGACCAGTTTAACTTTCTCTCCATGCATCAATTTGTAGTGAAGGATATAATGAATGAACTAGTTTTCCAAAACCGCATTGTGTTCAAACTAATTTTTAACAAATACAGAAATTATTTCCTATTCCTATGATGTTATTTACTTATTTGTTGATTTAAAATTTGCAATCTTAATTTCAAAAAATGAAATTTAAACCATGTGATTAAGCTACTTCACAAGAAGAATGTGATAAGTACAACGTGAAATGTTGCATATTAACCATAAGGCTCCAACCAAATATCAGCATTATGAATGATAGTACTTTAAGTAAATCTCCAGTAAATATGTGAAGATAACTTACAGCAAGGACAAGATTATTTGAACCAAATAATTGATTGTGAATGTGGACCATGTTGTCCAGGATGGACTCCTCTATAGCATTCCATTCTTCCTGTGAACTTTCTTGATCCTCACGAGCTTCCTAAAGGATGAAGGGATTTTATGAGTACCAAATAATCAAACATGAAACATGGAAAAAGCGAAAATTTGCACATATTTCGCGAATATAATTTGCAAATATAACATTATATAGAAGTACTACCGTTGTAGTAAACTCTTCTTCAGAAAGCAGTTCCTTCCATTCTGAAAAGTTATCATTTGTTATTGACTCGCCAAGTGTTGATATATCAACTTCAATAATGCTCTCGATCTGAAAGGCACGAGGCCTGAACTTGTATTGCTGAGAACCATAGTCCTCTTTGGTTTTTGCTTGAATTTTCATTCTCATCCAAAGATTTGAAAATTCATTAAATATCTTAGCCAAGAGCTGATTCAGAAGATAAAACTTAACATCAGATGGTAATCCTGTGTGAGTAATTTCCTTTCTGTTAATTGCAATTCAAATTAATTCTCACCTTAAAGGATTCAATATCCATCAATCTTGAATTCGCTACAGAATGTGCTACACGCACAAGAATGTTGTGATTAAGAGCAGCTTCAAGTTGCATAACACAGACCTGTTACAAATGGGAAAGGAAATAAATTCTATATGCATGTCAATTTCTACAGTAAATAATAAAAAGGAACAAATAGTTCCATAGAGTTGTACAAGAAGACAATATTATGGACATCTAGTGAAATGGAATAATCATAGGATAGATTCAGATGAAGTGTGGACCTTCTTATCAACAGCAACATCTCTTGAGAATGTAACCAACTTTTCTAGCAATCTCATATCGGCTGCACAAAAGTTTGCAGGAATACTTATATCATAGGAAGGAAGCTCAGGCTGCTTGCTATTCAAGTTCACAGAAATGGAATTGGATGCATATCCACGGGGAAATCTCATGAATGAATATATTGTTCCCTGCCAGACTCTCCAAGTCAGCCAATGAGATCAATAAGACAACATCTAAAAGCACAGATATCTAAAAAACTTAAGAAGAAAATACCATAACAAGATCCATATTATCCAGCTCAACCCTACTAAAAAATGCTTTCTGGAAGAAACTAGACAAAACTAGCGCTGAGCCCAATTTCATTTCATATACTGCAACTTGAACTGGCTGGACTACATCAATATATGCAGCATATTCATCTGATAATCGGTTAACAAAACAGGTTGCAGTGTTCTGGAAACCAAAATAAAAACAGGTATTTAGAATAACAACTTGAAATGGTACAGCAGTGAGGAATGGAAAAGCGAATAAGGGTTATCATCAAAATACTTTTTGCCTATCAAGTCAGGCATGACTAACATACCTGCCAGTTGCAAACTTGGTCAACAATCTGTGGTAAGTCCATGGCTTCAACATTACTCACCATAACCTCCAAAGATGTAACAAGTTTCAGAAAATCATCACATTGTTTAAGAAAGTCGTTGCATTCATGTTTTAACTTCTTAAATTTCCCAGAATCAGAGCGGAACACAATCTGAACACAAGAAATTTTTTTCATCAGATAAAAGAGAAGAAATAACTAGAAGCATGAAGTGCTATTTATAAACCACTTTGTCTGAGCTCAATTTTATTGTCCGCCCATGGTGACCAGTGAGATATGAGATTCATTCAAAAGACAATAAGATAAATAACTGGAAACAAAATCTATCATAAAATAAATAGAAAAGGAAAGATGACTTCTGATATTAGTGTTGACAACCAAATCTCAGACGAAACAAAATATTTACTCTCCCTCTCTCTCTCTCCCCAATCCACTTCATCTTCTTTCTCCACAGCTAGTCCAATCCTCCACAATCTATCATGCCATGACACCAACCTTCCACCAATGGAAGTCCCAAATTAGCCAGCAAGCGCAAAATTATTAATGAACTGGGGAAAGGACTTGGAGAGAGAGAGGGGGTGGGTGGGAATGGGACACTTTTCAAAATTATTTAACAAACAGCTATTTGATTAAAGCTGTCATCAGAAAAAAATTCAAGCATCACAATATTGGAAGCCAAATCGTGTGCTTTTCTAGAAAATATTCTGCAATAACAGTAAAAAGCAGTAACGTCAAACACATTAACAAATGAACACATAAAGCAGAAAATAAGTAGGGCAACAACCATCTTCACTATAAGATAGAACACTTAAAACTTCTAACTCTCCTCTGTAAGCAAGCTCGATAACATGAGTTTGTACATCTCACACAAATGTATTTTATTGATTACAGTTTTTTTAACTAATTAAAAGAAGTATATCACTTATAGTTTGGAGTAAAAGAGTTTTTATGAGACCTAATAACAAAATGTGATGTCAAGACAAGGGACACAATAGTCACATAGTATCCCCCAAAAAAAAAAAAAAATCCTTATTATGGCACCTCGTAATCACTTATATAGTTTAGTGCCATCAAGTACACACTAAATTGAGACTTAATACATTTGCCCAAACAACCCCTTCATCTCAAATCTAATATAATGTACCACAATCTTACCCCATCAAATCCCTAATATCTTCCTCAAACTTCATGTTGCATTGCAATGCCCTTGCTCCAGATGGCCTTGCGTGGTCGACTTTGATGCTATTTGTGACAACCAGGGAACATGCTACATCTATGTGATACCATAACCATTTATATAGTCCAATTCTACATAGCGAACACCTAATGTGGGGCTTGATGCATATGCCCATCTAAGATTTTCAATCCGACCTGATAGGGGGATACCGCAAGTGAACTCATTCTTTTTTAGACTACAAAGATGAATTCCATCACAAAGATATTGCACCATACTGCCATCATCCTAATTTATCCTGATTTCTGTGTTTCATTTTTTTTTTTTTGG
Organism: Corylus avellana; assembly: GCF_901000735.1. NCBI lineage: Eukaryota > Viridiplantae > Streptophyta > Magnoliopsida > Fagales > Betulaceae > Corylus > Corylus avellana. Next base: position 10,175,561 of record NC_081547.1, on the reverse strand, counting down.
CTAGTTTATTCCAAGTGTCAGGATCAAAGACATGCCACTTCTGCCCCACACAATTATGGAGGTTGAAATTTCAACATCAATGAAAATAGAAAATAGGTAGAAAACTGTCACTATATTAAGGAGGTTACCAAGCACATGCACTTCTGTGCACTACAACCATTTTGCCTAAAATTTCTCCTGTTTACGCCCTTAGAATTAATAATATGATCAGAACCAGTAAAAGGTTAACCAATAGAGGCACCATTCATATTCATAATCATCATAGATAGTTGATTTTCTTAATCAAATATAAGGCAATGATGCCATTTTGATTTTCATTGATCATTTAAGCAGACCATATATGCTATCAACTATTTGGAAAAAAATATACTTTATCAGCAAAGGAAAATAGTAATCCAATGACACAAGTAAAACTCTTTATATGTTTAGACCTTTCTTTGCGCCCTTCTAAGCTCTACTTCAAGATTTTCTAATGCATGTGCTCCTCTATTATCAGCTTCTCTCGTAGAAAACCATCCTGCTAGATAGTTGCATTCTTGTCGGACCTACAAAAAGCAATATAGTAATAGCTTTAAGTTTATCATCTTGCAAACACTAATCTCACGGCTACAAAGAAAAAGCTCAATTACCCACTTGCGCCTGCACGTGAGCATGCATCTTCAATCACATATAGTGAAAGCTTTATGGTTATGATTTTACAAAGTGAAATTCCATGTGCTTATATTAAAGTTAATTTACTCTGCAGTCAACTTGTGGTGTTCAAGTACTTGATAATTAATGAGGCATTCATAAAGAAACAAATATGTGAACTCAGTAAGCAGTAATGGGTTAGAAGAAATAAATTTGATGAGAGGTGGCTTGACGAGCTTTAGATGTGAACAGATGAGTTCAAGGATGCTGTCTTAACCATTGCATTAGTGGTTCATAAAATATACAGTAAAGCAATACATGAACAAACCTAAGGCACAAAACACCACAACAAAAACATTTGAAGACTTGCTGGATAATCGAACAAATGTATATTCGCAAGATACCTGCATCTCAAGCTTAAGCGAAGTTATCTTTTCTGATAACTGTGAAGACTTCCAATAGTATTTCATGGCAGGATCCAAATCATCACAGCTAAGCAAGAGATGAAAGCGCAATCCCCCAATCCGTAACCACGCACAACCAAGGATATAGTGGAAGTCTAAGCAAAAGAAAAAAAAAATTGCATAATTAAGACAACATGCAAAATTGAAAAAGAAATGAAATATATATTGCTAGCCCCCAAACAAAATAGAGACCATTGCTAGGAACAAAAATAAATACCATTAATATTAATAGCCCTATATCAAAACAAAAATCAGACACTCATATAAAGTCATGTATTTCTAAACACAAAATTATTGACAGACAATAATTTGGATTAACTCCTATAGTTTGTAAGCAGAAAATGATCAATAGGTATATAACCACCGGTAGATGTGCAATGAAGGTAGAGCTCTCTAAGCAGCGGCTCAATGAACTTGTGCACCGACTCTTTCAATCTGCAATGGCTTGATGAGAGAAGAAGGGAGCTCATTTGCTGGATGTTTTCTTGCTGTCACCAAAGAGAAAGACAAATGAATAAAATGATGAAATATGACATTGGACATAACAGGATGCCTCAATGTTTTTCAAGTGTTCCAAAACTGAGCATGATGAACTAATCTTTTAAAAAGGCCACATTATCAATTTCCATATGTTCACCTCAATTCTCAAGTAAATTATGAAGCTAACAGAGCAAGAGAACCAACTATAATTTAAAGGTCCACCACCAGTACAGTTGCGACAGAAATGCATAAAGGCGTTACAGGAAACACAGGGTGCTGAGAAGGACAAGGCACATGGAAATTAATGCTTTTCAGAAATTTTCGTACTCTGGCTTCTTAGATGCAGACCATTCACCAACATGTGAACTATTAGGGAATTCTTCCTTCAAGTAGTGTTAAGATACAACTGATACAGACCATTGTTTCACACAGTAAGAGCATAGGAAAAGGGGCAATAAGCCACTGATGAGATTTTGCTGCTTATGAAATGCATAATATCTAGAAAACAGCACATTCAGTTTTCCAAATAGTACAAATCATGACCATATGTTATTTGCAATTCTATTTTCTATCTGATAGACTATGTTTATGATGTCATACATTTCTTTTCTTTTCAAAATATAATGCATTGAAAACCAAAAAGCTTGAACATCAATCCCTAACCATGCGTGGAAGTGGGTAAACTCCCTTCTCTTAAAGTGTTTCTTTTTCTTCTTTCTTTGGGAGGGGGAAGAGAAGGCGAACCAGGGGGGAATCGAGTTAAAATACAAAATGATCAAAAAATCATGAGATTGGCAAGAAAACCTGTCTTTCAGTAAGAGTCATTTTTCAAAAGATAATTACAGAGATAGAAACTTTAAAAAGAGCACCTTAACCATATTCTTCTGGAATGCACAAAGAATGGACTTGATCGCCTCAAATTCATTCGCATGAAAAGATTTTTGATGTGCATATATAATCTGGAAGCAGAAGACCAACACAAAGAATGAAGTCCATGAATGCTAGAAAAACAATAAAAGCATCTCCAATTCGAAGGAAAAAAAAAAAAAAAAAATGAACCACCTGCTGGAAAAGAGAGCGAGCCATAGATAAAAGAAAACCAGGTATATTTGCCCCTGTAGGAGAGCTCCGCCAAATATTACAAGAAGCAACTCTAAGCGTCAGACAGCGCACAAAATATTCACGGATAGTGGATCTACTTTGCCTGAATGAAGCACAAAAATTGAGGGAAAAAAAATGAGCATCCAAGTATCAAGTCATAAATACAGTTTTTCACCAAAATTAAAACTTTACAAATAATAGAACACATCTCAAAAATATAATAATTTAGTAAATAATTGAAAAATGTACACACTACACAACACATAACAACAAAGTGTTAGTAAGCTGAGGCACCTCAGTTTTTTCCATTTTTTTCAAATTCTTATCATATAAAGCAGTCTGTGGTGCAAACAGAATGCTCAAATCAATGGCAACTTTTCTCCAGCAAGGCACTAGTGACCAAACTTCCATAGAGACCATGTCTCCTAATTTTCATTTGCCTTTTTTTTTTTTTTTTTTTTTTTTTTCTTTTTCTTGAGTGATGAGATTATACATTTCAGTAGTGAAATGGAATAAACACTTCTTACAAATTCAAATGGTCATCAGGAAACATATAGACACTAATTATCTTACAGAATCTTGACGACTGTTGCTGTCCTCACAGGCTGAACAAGCATATCTGGTAGTGGAATGTCGTAATCACCAATCTTTGAGAAGTTCTGCATGTATATCAGCAGGTCTTAAAACCTGGAGTCTCCTCACTCCCAAAAAAAGTTCAGAACGCAAAATTGTCTTACATTAGGATCAAACTATAAGTAATATATACCTTGATAAATACAGGTCGATGATTCCACAAAGAATGATGCCACCTAGACCACATTTCAATAACAAAACTAGCAATCCTTGCATTCACTGCATTAAAAGAAAATACATGAGATAAGCTTATGGCTCATGTAACAGTCATGCTACTACATATATATTCGGTACATATATCTATACATAAATATGTAACACAAAACTGCATTGACCTGCATCCACTGAAGTCCATGCATCTAGTGTCCACAAGATCTTTTGATGAGGTAAAAAATTTTGGGGGGGTCTTGATGAGAAGTCCAATGAAAATTTCAATCCATATTCCAGAAGGTTGGATACAGTCCCCAAAGCCTGCAATGTCATTAGAAAAAAGAAAATAAATAGCAGATCGAATCATATAAAAATTAAGTGGAAGATCACTAAAAGAACTCATGCAAAAAATAAAGAATGCCGAAAGAAAGAATAGCAAGAAATAAAAATAAGGGCATTCTAATTTAGCAGGATGGAATTGTCTAAAGGAAGAAAAACAATTTTAATTACCAACTGGCCTCTTTTTCTACTGAAAATCATTTGATCCTAACATTGTTGACAAAAAGCAGAATATATCAAATGAATTCCAAAAACAGAAGTGCATATTATAATTTGAATAGGACCAAAAAATTAGAACATCATAATCATAATACATTTTTCTGTGGCTCTAAAATCTATGAATTGACTCTACTTTAACATTAGTATGTATTAGATCCTTTCAAATTCAATGAGTTGCAGCAAAACTAGAAGTATAGGATACAATTCTATTATATTCAGCAGCCAAGTACCAAAGTCATACAAAGAATGGTGTAATTTAATTCAATTTACCGTCTCTAATCCTTTGGGATCAACCAAAAGGATAGATGATAGCCCCTGAAGTAACTCCATATCAAGGAAAAAACTTGTACTGTCACTTAGAGCAAGAGTGTCCTGCCAGCTTTCGAACCCAGACTCTCTACACAATATTTCAGGAAAGAAGGTACAACAAGCAGCAGAATTTGCCCCAGCATTCACATGCTCGCTAGACCCCAAATTTGCCACCAATTTTTGTTTTTCATATTCAAATCTTTCCAAAAGCATCTGCAAAGATCAAATTTATTCCCCAAACAAGTGTGAGAAGAATTCCATAGCAGTAACTGTACAGAAGCTGGAGGACAAACCTTATGCATCTCCTCCAACTGCTGAACGACAGGGCTAACATCTTTATCACAGTCACATTTGCCCATAATATGTACTGACATGGAAACACCTGCATAAATATGAAATCGAAAAAGAAATTGCATTTAATATCAAAGAATGAAATAGGAGTTTGTAAAAGAGAAATAAACTGCAAAAGTATATTACATTTGCAAAAAAAAAAAAAAAAGAAAAAAGAAAAAAGAAGTCAGAAGCAGGATAAACATAAACATCAAATATAAAAAATTAACTACATTTCACTCATTACAGCAGTTATACAACATGTTAGCTCATGTCCCCCCCCCCCCCCCCAAAACATATATATATATTTCACCTAGCAAATCCTTCCTCTCCTGCCTAGAAACTGTTTCCCATATGAGAACTTTGATAGACAAATAAGACACAAAATAGTAGGAGGAAGATGTTATCCCCACAGTATAATTACGGATCTGAAGGATGCCACTACTTTTCAAGTAAAATATAAAGGTAATATCACCAAGTCAGTGGCAAAATCTTTCTAACTGAAAGTACACTTTATGCAAACTCCTATTTGGAAGTGCCATACAACAATCTGATACAACAGACAATTTTAAAAAGGCAACAATTTGTGTTGAACCACATAATGGCTCACATCACATATGGCAAACAACACAAGAAACTTAACAATAATAGTCACTGCCAGTAGCAAGAGATAACAATAAATAAAAAGCACCAGCAAATATGAAAAGAGTAAAGGTCACTATGATATATCGATAAACAACAATGATACAATCACACTTTCAGTGCCTCCACGATTGCTAGGAGGAGTCAACATCAATAATGGCCAGCAAATGCAGCCCTAGCATTCACAATTGCTTCTAAAGAGTTTGGAGAACAAAAAAAAAAACTATTTCACCTAGCAAATCCTTCCTCTTCTGCCCAGAAACTGTTTCCCATATGAGAACTTTTACAGACAAATAAGACACAAAATAGTAGGAGGAAGATGTTATCCCTACAGTATAATTACGGATCTGAAGGATGCCACTACTTTTCAAGTAAAATATAAAGGTAATATCACCTAGTCAGTGGCAAAATCTTTCTAACTAAAAGCACACTTTTTGCAAACTCCTATTTGGCTGTGCTATACAACAATCTGATACCACAGACAATTTTAAAAAGGCAACAATTTGTGTTGAACCACATAATAGCTCACATCACATATGGCAAACAACACAAGAAACTTAACAATGATAGTCACTGCCAGTAGCAAGAGATAACAACAATAAATAAATCACCAGAAAATATGAAAAGAGTAAAGGTCACTATGATATATCGATAAACAACAATGATACAATCACACTGTCAGTGCCTCCACGATTGCTAGGAGGAGTCAACATCAATAATGACCAGCAAATGGAGCCTAGAATTCACAATTTCTTCTAAAGCGTTTGGAGAACATTATGCGAATTAAACTTTAGCATCAAATTTAGCATTTCAAATCTGCAGAAAATGATTATCCAATGAAGAATATTTTTTTATAAGTAATCTGAAATTTCATCGAGAAGAAAATAATTGCTGAAGCAAACTATTCTTACACTTGTACGTGGCTTTGAGATATGTAATTTTAGCACCAAGTCACCCAAGTATTTGGGCACTCCCCACGTCATAGCACAAAAACAAACCAATTTTTTTTAAAAATAAAATAAAAAATAAAAAATAAACCCTAACCAAAGAAACAGTATATTAATACACCCAACATCAAACAAACAGTATATTAATGCTTACTAAACTTTAAAATACAACACCAGCACATTTAAATAAAATATCCTAATATAATTAATAATGTGAAAAGTCTACCTTGCATTGCGAGAAAGCGAAGTTCAGGATTTGACGATGCAACGACCTCAATCAGACTTCTATTCACTGTAACAGCACATATTTTCAAAAAAAAGAAGGAGAAAACAGTCAATTCAACAGCTTAAAATATTAATGATCTCTTTCCCGATAAGTACATGTCATAAACTTATAGACAAGAAGACCCAAATAGTAGATCAGAATGCCATACCCTGTTCCCATGATTTTGAATTTGTAGGCCAAATCAACTCACAAAGTGATGAAAGCTGATGCTGCTTATGATATAAATTAGCAGAAGAAGGTAAATATGGATGACCACCATGAACCCAAAGCAAGGACTTCTCCGAATGAATACGCCAAGAAGAAACTTTAGCCAAATTCTCCAGATTCTTGCTCTCACTCTATACCGAACAAAGTAAAAAGTAGTGAAGTTCAAAGCAAATTACAGGAACTGGCTAAAAAAATGAGACACAAGGAAGGAAGGCAAAACGTAGATTATATGATGGTCAGCTTACCATCACAATATCAACTGCTTCTGGACAGATATCATTCAGTACTTCCTGAAATTTTGCAGCATCTTTCATTAAAGAACGCCAAGAAATTAGCAACTGCTCAACATTTGATGACGTAACACCATTCCAGAACAGTTTGTGATCTTCAATGAGGTTAGTGTATAACCGAATCAGCACATCAAAACAAGGAGACTCAACAAACATATATGACGAATCAACAAACTTATGAAGGATTTCCTCCTCCATTACTCGCAGAGATTTCAACACTGGAATAAAACATTGCACTTCATCACTATAGTCATGGCAGCTCTCCGCATTCCATTGTTGATAACTAACTTTTAGTAGACCTAGGCAGTTAATGGCATTACTTAAAAATTTACTGCACGACTGAGACATGTCCCTTGATGCAGTTAAATCAACTAACTCCAACGACAGCATTGGCATTGGCTGCAAGTCAAAATCTACCAAGTGAAGAGATGCAACCTCATGGTGTCGGCGAGAAATGTAGCTCCAAATAGGATGCTGCATGACCTGTTTGATTAAGATCAGAAAAGAACTGAAAAACTGACAGAAGGGCTGCAAGTGATTACTGAACCAGCTAAACCAGAGAAGATAAAGCTCAAGATCACTTTCAGTGGCCTGTTCAATGGTCCAGTTTGCAGCAAATAGTAGCATCTTATTAGCCAATGCCAAATCAAATTCAATTTTCTTATCAAAGTTTGAAACTGTAACATTTGAAGACCTGGGAAACATTAACTGTTCTAACTTCTTCACATTTATAATGCAAGTATCTGCATGGCCACAAGCAGTTAATGCCTCATCCAAAGGGCACCTGATCCTAGCAACTTCTGATTCATATGAGGCACACTGATCCCCCAGGAACTCCAGATACATGCAGTTTTGTTTCACACAAGCTTCTTTTGAGTACCATATAAAGTCTCTTAATTTCAATGGCTTTGGCCATCCTCCAGGCAAACACAAAGAATGTGCCAGTAATGAGTCAGACAATTCTATAACTGACAAATAAGCACTTTTAGCATGACTAATAATATTCCCTCCTTCAGCCTCACCTAAAGAAGAAAGATAAGTATGCTCCAAACTCACATGGAGACTCCACAGAGGCTGATTGCCATTCATTAGAAGCTGCTGGAGTAGCTGAACCCAACGTGCCAGCTCAAGATATGTAATGCAAATATTAAGGCGTGAACCTTCATCCCTAGCATAGACATGGGCTCTGGCCATTGATTCAACCAATCTACCACCTGGAATACCAGATAGAATGAGAAATCTCTCCACATCTTTTAGTTCAATCTGCTGGGAACCATAACCGCTTCCCTCATCAAGTAACCAGCCTGGCTGCATCATAAATATTTCAACTCCTCTATTTCGCATTGCTCGGGAAACTTCACCATAGTTCGGGTTAACAGTGAGGAACATTCTAAAATTAGGGTGTGGATGGAGAACCACTGATTTTCCATCAACAATTCCACACTCGTTAATCGTGATTGATCCAGATGGTTCCACCAAAGAGTTGATTCTATCAAGAACCTGTGTTAAGTAATAGACATTAATTGGAAAATTGGTCACAAACACAGACATAATAACAAGGTATCAGAAGAATAAATGTCATCATATTAAGAACATGTCACATACCGTAGGGTTACAAAGATTTGCATTCTCCAGAACAATCCATTCTCCACGTTCAATAGCTTTTATCAGCACCCCCATAACCCATTCAAACTTTGCTGAAACAGCCCTTTTCTGATAATCATCTTGCAACTTTAAAACTGTCTTCATGGCTCCTTCAAGATCCCTGCTTGACCATGACACAGGTAGAACATTTTTCTCTTGATCCAACTTTAGTTGTTCAATGATCTCAACTAACAAACTAAGAGAATTAAATATTCTCTTCAACTTCTCCACATACATACAAGTAGAGCCTGATACATGGTCATAGTCCATGCTAGATAAAAACGCAATCCATCTGGTAATTAACTGATCTTTTCTTTCACTCATATATGTTTCCTTTGAGGACTCCAATTTCAAACTAAAATACTCATTAACATAGCATTCAACTTGATTGGCAACAATGTGAAAATTTCGGAAGGCATCATATTGCTCAAAGCATCCAAGTAATTCAGATATATCAGTTGCAGCCGAAAGATTCAATTCATTTAGTGCATTGCCAGTGAGCTGAGCAAGTAACCTTATCAATGAAGTCTTACCAGATGATGGACCAATCAAGATGCACAGCCATTGACGCTGTACACAATGTGCAGCAGCTTCCAAGCATTGACGAATTCCAGGCATAATTTTAAGCTGGCTGGTTGAAAGTTTCGACGATTGAACATAGTTCCTTTTAATGGCAGTATTCCCCACAATTAAGTACCGAGAATTGAGCTGAACCCGTGGGTAAGGATTTATAAATGGCTTCATCTCAAAAACCTGCTCATAGAGCCGTAGGACCTCTCTGCGATCTGCTGCTGTACGCATTCTTTGAATGTAAAGTATGTTGAGGAAAGAATAATCTCTCAATTTCTCAGGTGCACCTAAATTAATGAAAACCAACTCTTACAAAACCAGCTATATCACAAACAGATATACATATATAAATTCCAAAAAACATCAATCAAATAAAAGAAGAAATAAGATATAAACCTTGTATGATCTGACATGACCGAATCACATCACGAAGATTGAACTCCCAAGGGGAGCCATCCTGTGCAAACTTGTGGTACAACATGGTGTCTTCATGCAATCGTTTGTTAAATAATATCAGTTTTGATAGCATAGACCTGGGAATTGACGGATAAAGTGAACTACAGATGAAAAGATAGTCATCCTCAACTAACTCATCAACATAAACCTGAAACCCATGACAAGGAAACAGATCATTGTTGATGCCTTGCATTTCAAGTTAACAATCACCAGTTTTAAATATGAATCCACAGCAGAAATGATGATTAGACAATTATACCTTAGTGAAACGGTTGAGGAAGGACTTCGGAAGGCCTTTTCTCCCACCACCTTGACAGGAAGGATTTTGACATGCAAAAACTCTGAAAGATGAGGGACACCTAAAGGTGAGACCCAGCTCTGGAATAAAGACCTCAGCTCGGTGATCCAGAATTGCATTTAAACCCTAAAAAAAGAGAGAATTTCCATTAATGATCAACATTCATCTCATTAGATACTAAAATACATAAATGAAAAATATGCTGAAGCAGTAAATCATGGAAACAAATGGAAGCATCAATGAGATGATTTCAGCAAAGCCTTTAAGTTCACAACAGTACCTCTAACACAGATTGAGGAGCAAGATTAAGCTCATCAAGCAAAACCCAACAGCCTTCCTTCAAAGCCTGCAAAAGAATAAAGAAATTCAGTATATGTTAAAGCAAGATAGAGACAATAGTACCTTTAACATAATACATTTTAACCTGCAATAGGATCCCATCAGACCATGCAAACTTTATTCCGTCATCACTGTCAACAGGTAAGTCCGACCCCAACAAGTCCATTATATCAGTCTGCATAAGAGGCTTGATTAATACTACTACTACTACTACTGATAGTAAAACATCGCCGGCACATCAATAAAGGAGAGCATGGAAGAGAAATATATAGGAAAAGAACAGAGGAAAAAAAAAAAAAGGACATAGGGAACTACCAAGAGCTACTCACCTGTTCAGATAAGTTTATGCGGACAACTTTATGTCCAGAAAATTTTCCCAAGGCAACAATCAAACTTGTTTTCCCAACACCGGGACTACCTTCCAATAAAACTGGACCAAAAAAAAAGGTCAATTGAGAATGCTAAAACAAAAAATTCCAGAACATCAACAGGTAGAATTTGGTCAAATAGAAAGGAACCATACCAGGTTTTGGAAGCTGCATAGCCCTCAGTACCCGCAAAGCATTTCTGCGGGTGGTTGGTGCCAAAAACTCAAATCCCCCAACCTCACAACTTTCACAGCCTATAGATATAACGTATAAGTTGCTGACTACAAACTATGCCAAGATGCTATGGTTACTTTGCAAGAGTATAATTACAAGATAATTTTTACCTAAAGTGACGGACAAAAACATTTAAGTATATGAAAAGTTTTTAACATTCATGAGCAAACAGTTGGTATTTGGCTTAAGATAAGAACCAAAACCCTTAAGAGCTAATAAAGAAGATGTTAGTAGTAGCAGGCTCTATCCAAAATAAAATTACACACTACACTCTCATATAGTTACCTTTTTCAATATAGAAAGGATCGATACCAAAGATATTGTCACATTGCATATTATCACTGCATGAAACATCTGCAGTTATTCCAAGATGACCCCAACCATAATTTTCCATTCTTGAAAGTTGTGTGTGTGTCAAACTAGTAGTCTCCACCTGTTGCATCAAAAATAGAAAGCAGTCTTATGCATAATTGGACACATAACATCTTGAGAATGGACAGCTTGTCACTTACAAGAGAAGGCCAATACAAGCAATGAACTCAGGCAAACATTCAACTTCTAATGGAAATCTCCAAAAACCATACAAATAAACTCGCAGTAAAAGGACAAGTTCACGAACTTCAATTGGGAAAAAAATTCACCATAATTATATTGAAATACAGGGAAAGAAATAGTAGTAGTATTGAAAGGATAGACAAGCAGAAAACATAGTGGATTATTTGGGATAGGTCGAAAGTCACGCTTAAAGAAATATGTTTCACTTATTTAAAGACCTGAATGGGGTGGAACAGCAGGATACATGAAGTATAAAAGATTAGACCTCTAATGACAAAACCCAGCATTTCAAAAATTAACAAGAGAAAATAGAATCTACACATATATGGAACACAAGACGGCTGACTAAGTTCTCATATTGCCACCCTCAAAAGTTGGGATGTATCTTTTCGTCCACGAATGCCAAAACAAGCTCAGAAATTTAAATGTATCTTCTAGTCCACAATTACAATGCTGCACAAAGAGGCAGTGCTCTAAAACAATGTGACTAAAACCATTTCAAAGTAATTTCTCAATGTTTACCAACCCCTTAAGGAAAAAGACTCCTATGTGCTTTCCCTCAGGTTTCCATGTGTACTATCCACACTTATACCAAAATACAAGTCATAACAAACATTAATTTAATAAAAATGTGTTTAGAACATCAGAGATTATGATTGATAGTTTTCATGACATTGTAGAAATATAAACACACCACAACTCGAAGAAAATAGTTAGAAATTAAGATTAAAAAAAAAAGAGCAAAAATAGAATGTGACCCACGATTTAGGCATTACAGAATGGAAAAATAAAAGTACACAATGCTTCTAACCAGAAGTAACAGGACACTGTGCATAAAAGCAAACACACCTCAAGTTTTTCCAAAAGAAAAGACAAGCATCTCTCCCTCAACTCTCCAGCATCACTTTTGAAAATACCTGTCCCTGAGAAAACATTTAGAAAAGGAGATTGAAATGAGAGAAAAAAAAATGACTCGCCACTTAGGAATGACAACAAATAAAACTCTTCATCACCATCGGAAATATAGACATATACATATATGTGTGTTTGTGTGTGTGTGTGTTCATAGCAAGAATACGTTGGCAAACTGTTTCAAAAAAATGCGCAGGTCTTCTTGATAAACAAGAGAACTATAAGGAAAGGAATTGCTATAATAAAGCCAGAATATACCTAAACTTATTCCATCAAGCAAAACAAGGAATGCCCCGTGGAGGAATGCATATTCAGGCCCCAAACTCCTCTCGGTCATGTTAATAAAAGCAACCCAAGAGAGAAGATCTCTAACAGTAAGCATTCGCCCTGGTTGTAACTGGTTGAACCACTGTAGAGCACAGAAGGTGAAACATACTGTTAGTAGTTGTGACTACTAGTATTATACGTGGTCTTAAATATTACCAAGAGCCAATAGTAATGATAACAAGCTATGTATGTTGAATAAAAGGAGTTCTAAAAAGTGAAAAGGGATGCCCTCATGGTATCTTTCCTCTAAAAATGCTGGGGAGAATGTGTGAGAATACTAAAGACTTAAAGTTTACAAAATGGATACAGCATCCACCAGTGAACTACTAATCAAGATTGCCAAATCATGCTTCTACTACAGAAATCTCAAGAGTGCATTATTTTACAGAAAACAATATATTGATTAAGCAGAAATGACAAGTTAGAAAAGAACATACTTCCCAAAAACTTAGCATAGCATCCACAATGTGAGAGAGTTTTGGGTTGGCAAACCTGCAAAGATAACAACTAAGAGAAGTCAAGAAAGAAAGTGCTGATTAACACATCTCCTATATGAACGGGTACTTCAAACATAACATACCTCTGCACAGCAATACTCTTAAGCTCATTTAGGTCACCAACAGGGGGAACCCATATCTCTGTAAACCGATTACGAAGAGCCGGTGAAAGTTCTTTCTTACCATAATCCCCCCCTGGATTCATCGTTGCAAGAACAAAAAAATTCGGATGGGCAGTAATTCTCTCCAAAACTGACCCCCCTTTCTCAGCCAAAGACTTAAAAGGAAAAAAAAAAAAAAAAAAAAAAAAATCTCCGTGAGTATATGTTAAATAAAAGGTGCACAGGTGACAGATGGATCAGAAGATGTTACACATGAAAAATGTAGCAAGATATCAGTACCATGAAGTCATAAGTCAATAATACCAACTAAGATAAAATAACTTGTTCCATAAATAAATAATACAGAGGTCATAAAACTGCGTGCAAGTTCAAACTAAGTCAAGAAGAAGCCATCTAAGCAGAATCTCATGCAAGTTCAAACTATGTCAAGAACAAGCCATCTATGCACTTATAACCATAGATAATCCAGATAGCAAAGCCACCCTAAACCCAAATATACTAGCCAAACTTTCTACATCATCCACTTCACCGGCTGGAATTATCTCTAATTTTAATAAATTAATCAATCTGGAAATTGCTTCAAATCATAAAAAGACACAAAGCAGATTACAGAGTTTCCATAACAACCACAAATAAAAGAAGAGATAAAGGATCCCATGTCTCAAGTCACGAGAACTACTAAAGAATCCTTTATCTCTTAAATTTGAGGAAAGAGAATTCCTACTCACTCTCCTCAAATTCTCTTTCCAACCAAGAACCCTCATACGCACCCATGGAATTGAATGAAAGACGATCCAGCTTTGGCCTCTAACTAAACTGTTCTGAAAAAACTTGGGTATAAAGTTGCACTATGTGCCCCCTTATTTTTGTAGAATCTGAAGATAAAGACCCTTTTTTTTTAAGTAATAGAAGATTTTATTAAAAAGCATGAGGCGCCCCTAAGTACAAAAGAAGTATACACAGAATAATCAAAGCTAACCAACAAACCCACCAAAGGCCCTCAAACCTGAAACCCACAAAGAAAACATTACACTACATGACGTGAGCCTTTCTTTTCCCGCGCCGAGAGGAAGAGCTAGCAACTCCATAGTTAATGGCACTTTTTAAATTCAAAAGCTCCCTCTTACCCTTAATAGTTAATGGTTGCTACCCTACAACCCGATGATAATCCTCCTCAATGTCCTCCAAGATCGCCAAAGACAGATCCTTGTCCTCTTCACTATCCATCAACCAATCCAATGACATGTCTGGGAAGTAAGAATCTAGGGGGAAAGGGGAAACACCATCCTCCTCATCCCAAATTTTGCCGCCCTGATCCGACACAACAATCTCCCCAGACGGGCCGAAGCCTACTGGCCACTTTTGAGATTGGGCCAATCTAGTCGACCTGAAGTCCTCAACCTTTTCAGCACTTATGGTGTCAGAGGTGCAGCCACACAAGGGGGGGGGGGGGGAGCCCCTTTTACCCAATCATCCTTAACAACCATAATCGACGACGAAGCGACCGGCAACCTGGGCGAGGGAGGAGGACTACCTTTCACAGTCAGACTTGGATTAAGAAACACCCACTGTAGAAAACCCCTCACCAGAGTAGAATGTTGTGCAGCCCCGAAAAAAGTGACATTCTTAGCTTTCTCTACACCAACTGATCCCGAAAAAGGCGGAGGCAACAAGAGCACCTGCTCTGACGAAGTATTCTTCCGGCCAACGTAACAAGCAGATACCTGGCCCTGTGTAGCCTCCAACGAAATTTGTGCAACGAACCCAGCAACTGGCGTGGATTGATATTGCACCAACAGAGCACTAAGAGACTCCACTGCCTCAAGAAGAAGAGAATCTTTCACTGGAGCTCCTCTGGCTTCCTTAACTCTCTGAAAATATTTCGAAGTCTGCGTGTACACTGACCGAACTAAGGAAGTCCCATTCTTCGACATCCCCGGAAGCGAGCGGAATCTTTCTCTCAAAGCTACAGCCCCTGATGAATGGACAACAAATTTTTCTGGCACAAAAGAATCTGGGCCAAAGGTAGACATAGAAGAAGACGGGGTCAAGACAAATGATTCAGTAGACCTCACCTGGATAGACCCATTAGCCGTCGAAGACTCCAGCACCATTCGAATCTTCTACCTAATGAAAAAATTGAGTTCTTACCTCCATCTCTCAACCAAACAACCCTAGATATATGCCTCCAGCTCACTTCATAAAGAATCAGCCTTTCAAAAGCCCTAGAAAATTCCACCTTTCTCAACCTTTCCTCTCAATCAAGGCTCTACCTTATGCAATGATATCAGGCTCTCAAATTCCATCCACTAAATTCTTTTTCCGCTTCCCTACATTGCCATAGATCTCTTCACTCAACTTTTTCAAATCAGTTTTCAAAACTCTCAATTTACGTGCCAACACAAAACTAGGGGAGCCCTGAAAATTGTATGACTTCCACCATGTGTTTCACTTGATCCACAAAGCCCACCAACTTCAACCACAGTCTTAAACTTAAAATACCAACTTCTCCTATTTGGAACCCCACAATCGAGCATCTTCAGGAAGTGATCTAACAAGAGTCTATGAAGTCTCTAATGATCTTCCCAATAATTAGAGAATAGAAACCTATCAATTCTAGACCAACATTGGTCATCATGATTGCTGGACCATGTGAAGTTTCCACCCACAAGAGAATGATGTCCATAATACCCTGTTCAAAAATCAAATCTAGGGGGGGGCTGTGAGAGGACTTTTGAGGAGATTAAGTATTTTTTTAAACACCCTATATCTATCATAATTTTTTTTGTTCTTTTTGCTCCTACTAGAGAGGTGGGTTGTCTTGTATACTTCATGCGTAACTAGGGGCGCCTTACACTTTTAATGAAATTTCAATTATTATTATTATTTTTTTTTGATAGGTAATCAAAGAAATATCATTAAGAAGGCGTAAGGTACCCCTAAGCACACAGGATGTATACACAAAGGACACCAAAACAAAATTTCAATTCCTTATTAAAAAAACTGAAATCTAAGAAATTCATCATAGCTGGAGAATGACAGGTATCTCCTGATTTTTTTTTTTTTTTTTAATAAGTAATCAGCAGACTTTATTAAAAGCGTAAGGCGCCCCAAAGTACACTGGAAGTATACAAAGAAGATCACCTAACTAGAAGGGGAAAAACGTACAAGAAAATCATCAAAGCTAATCAACACCGAAAAGACAAACGTTACAGTCCAAAGATACAAAGTATGGAAACAATAGGATAAAATGTCCTCAAAGGACCTCTCCAAGTCCTCAAAGCACCTATTATTTCTCTCTCTCCATAAACACCAAAAAAAACAAGCACCATCTTCTAGACTGCAGCACTCCCCCCCCTACCTGAAGACCACCAACATGCCAGCAACTCGACGACCCTTCCAGGCATCACCCACGATAACCCAAAACAACCAAAAAAGGCACTCCACAAAGCAGACGCTAACTCACAATGCAGAAGAAGATGATCTACCGTCTCCTCGCTCTTCTTGCACATACAACATCTGTTCAGCACAATCACATGTCGCTTCCTGAGATTATCTTAGGTCAGAATTTTGCCCCAAGCCGCCGACCATGCAAGGAATGCTGCCCTTGGAGGAGCCTGTGTCCGCCACACACTCTTCCAGGGAAACCTCCTCCCTTCCGAACACGCCAAGGAGAAAAAGAGAGACTTGACCTTGAAAGTTCCTCTTTTGGAGGGGTTCCACTATAATCTATCTTCAAACCCTCGACTCACTCAAGCTGCATGCAACACCTGGAAGAAAGAGGCAAAGACATCCACCTCCTAGTCATGCGCCTCTCTAGAAAAACTCACATTCGACTGATTGGACCCACCTAGCATCTCCAAATTATCCGCAACTGAGGCATCCTTCGCACAAGCATACTAAAAAGAATCGGGAAAGCTATCTTGAGAGTTGTATCTCCACACCACCAATCATGCTAAAAGCTAACCCTAGTCCCATCCCCCACTACAAATCTCGTAAAGCCTTTGAAAGTTTCCCACCCTTTTCTAATGTTCTTCCATAACCCCACCCCAAATGCTCCTCCAGGATCAACAGAACCCCACCCTCCCCATAAGCTTCTATACTTCGAATCTACCACAACTCTCCACCAAGCAACTCTCTCCGTCCCATATCGCCACAATCATTTCCCTAAAAGAGCGCGATTGAACACCAATAAATTCCTAATTCCCAACCCTCCTTCCTTGATCGGAGTGCAAACCTGCGACCACTTCTCCTGATTTCTCACTTTGACATTAAATAAAATTAAAATCTCCCCCAATTTACCATGGCTTCTACCACCAGCTCATAATCCCAACCAATTCATCCCAAAACACTACCCCAGTGTACGACACACATTGTGAAGATGTAAAGTGTTGCATATACTTAAAAGAATATCAAATTCAAAATCTCAAAATCACCAATTGACTGAAACTACAAAAATGCAATATTTATGAATAAGGCTAAAAACAAAAAATAATATTATGTAAGTGAAAATGATAAGCATCCTCTTAACGTGAAATCTCACAAGTTTCATTTCAAAAAGCACTCGTACATACAAACATGTACATACAAACATGAACATGCGTAAAGTGAATAATTGTATATATATGTGCAAGATAAAATTGTCCTGTGAAGTTTTTTCAATCAAAATTTGCAAAATAAAGCAATAAAAATTGAACAACCACCACAAAGTGAAAGGGGAAATAGTGCTATAATTCCATCATCACTAAAACATCTGTATTCTAATAACAACTGCAACAAAAATGAATTGAGCTGCATAACAGAATTCACTTTTCAGAAAAGGGAATTACTCACAAGTTTTCTTTCAGGCTCTAAGACACTGTTCAGTCTTTCAAGTACACTGTCATCAGCCAAGGAAATTTCATCCACAAGAAACAAATCACCATCCTTCATTGCTTGTACAAGGGGACCATCTTGCCACTTAAAAATGGTCTGCCACTTCTGATGCAGCTCTAAGAGTTCTGTTACCATTTTCTCAAGAATAGCAACATCTTCTGTAGAGACAATGGAACATGAAGCTAGGCCATGTTTGTAATAAGTTAACATCTTAGTCAGCTGATCAAGAGTCGAAGACGCTTGACTAATATCTGAAGAAATGGTCTAGAGCAAAAGAGATTTATCAGAAAACTATGTATCAAAAGTAACAAGATAAACAATAAAATACTTACAAAGTCCTGAGGATAGTGCATAAAAGCCTCCGATATCATCACTTGTTCAATTTTTTCTTTAAATTTTGCAACAAGTCTTGACCTCTCTCGAATAGGATAAAAACCCTGCGAAACAATCATAAGTTGTCACTTCAAAGAAAATTAAATACTTCCAAAGGATTTTCAGAAGGTATTGTAGCAGGAAGAGAAAGCACACACGGATAAACCATAAAAAATAACCAACCCCTAGGAAATCAGATGTCTCTGTGTATTGATGGCAGTTCAGTATATGCAATTTCAAGCCCATATCAATACTCAGTAATTGACAGACCGTAGTCTTCCCACCCCCAGTTTCACCAACAAGAAGTACAGGCTCACGCAATTCATAGCAACGCTTAACAAGAAAGTGCAGTCTCCACATACTTTTAGTCCAGACGACACTGCAATAAACGGTTTATTAGTCAGTGTACATGACTGTAAGATAAATTACAAGCTACCAACAGTAAGGGGGAAAAAAAATCTGAGGCTCTCAGCTCATACTTTCGCAGACTTTCCGAAACTCCTGCAGCATCACAAGGGTTGAAAGAAAGGTTCCCGCCAACTGGTTCCTGAAAAAAAGGAAACTTGAGGATATTATGTTCATTATTCAACATTAGCACGACTATGATTATCATTCTTCTGTGGCAGAATAGAATAGGAAGTAGCTTGACATTCCCTCCACCATGCCAAGGAATGTAGCATGCACATAAATTTGGATGCATGGAGATGCAACCAATATGCCAAAACATGATCCAAAAAAAAAGCGGAAAATAATCACACAACACATGCACTTGCAACAACTGCCCATGCACATTATACCTGCTTGTACAAGTCATCTTTGACAAGTTTAACCTTAAGATGTTCCTCCAAAACTTCTTGGACAATACACTTCTCATCCTCATCTCGTAACCTTTCTGCCAGAAGATAGTAACCATCTTTAGCCAAGTCCTCATAGGAACTCCCAAATGTCCGGAAACGATCAGCCCAACGGAACAAATCTCGTGGAGTTATAAACCCATGCTTTCCGGCAAAAATTTTGCTACTCTGCCTGCGCACCTGCAAATCCTTCATGACACCAACCATTTTCTTAGCATAGCTTTCAGGAATTTTACACCTGTTCTCTAATATTGAGCTCAACTCATCTTCTGGGATTTCGTCCACATGGATCTCCACAAAACGGTTGCGAAACGCTCGAGAAAGCATTTTACGCCCACCATAGAAAGTAGGTGGATTTTGAGTGGCAAAAAGCATGAAATCAGGATGTGCTTGTATAGTTTCCTGCAGTTCAGGCACAAAAAGCTCTCTGTTGTCATCTAGCAATCTGTTCAATGCTTCTAGCACATCAGTTGGGGCCAAGTTAAGCTCATCCAAAACTATCCAATAACCATGACGTACAGCCTTAACCAACACACCTTCATGAAATACAAGCTTTCCACTAGCATCGGTTATGTAGGTACCTAAATATTCTTGTAAATCAGTGTGTTCATGGTTATTGATCCGTACAAATTCGTGACCAGTTACTGCAGCAAGATACTGAACAAGGCTAGTTTTCCCACTAGACGTGGGTCCCTGTAGGAGAACAGGATACCTGCTAATCAAAATAGCACGTGCCAAGTTTCTAAGATGCTCCCTAACACTTTTAGTTAAAACATAGTTCTCCAGAAAATCATCAGACTTGGAGTTCTCTTTAAAGGTTAAGTAACCATCAAAAGGTACATGTGAAGGCATATTTCCCCCCAACAAATATGACAAGATCATTTGATTCATTATCTTAGCACTGGGTCTGTCCAACAGAGTGAGAAAAAACATACAGAACCCATCATGTATTGCTTTTTGAAATCCGAACTTCCTTTCGGCTTTCCTTGTATATTCTAATGCTCGGTAGAGAGACCTTAAACTGTATTGTGGTTTCTGATTAGCCCCATCTTGCAACCTCTCTTCTGAGTCCTTTTTGGCTGCTTTATAAAAGCGTACAATTTTATTCACTAATTCTCGACTACTTTTGCTGTCATTCATAAACTGATTAATAAATATGGTCAGATCTTCATCATCCAACACATCATCAACAAAGTATTCTGTAAATCTACTCCTCAAAGTGAAGGGCAAATCCCGCTTCCCAGCATCAGTTGCAGGATTCATACAAGCAAATATACGAAAATTAGGATGTCGCTGTATATAATTAACATCCCCTCTTTCAGCTAAACAGAGTGACCCACTCTCTCCTTCAAGAACACCAATAACTCTCTGCAAAGTCTCTGGTGGTGCCAAATTCACCTCATCAAGCAAAATCCACTCACCATTTCTAAGTGCAGTTACAAAAACTCCTTCTACAAATGAAAATATCATGCCAGATGAAGCACCAATTTGCCCACGGGCAGTTTCAAGCTTGAAAGAAAAGTTTTCCCAAGCTTTGAGCCTTTCTTCATCCAAAGGTTTCTTGCGCTTTCTTCCAGACCCAGATCTTTCCTCTTGAACCAACTTTTGGAAAGAATCAACACCTTTTTGAAACCCAGATAGTAACATATTCCAATTCTTACCACCAAGGTGCATTTGTAAACGGGCAAGAAAGTCAACATTGACCTGAAGATAAGAGCATATAAAAGCATAAGTTATCTCCAGAGAATGTATAACACAGGACAAGCAAGCATTGGAAATTTTTTTTAAAATAAAGAAAACCTTCATGGAGAATGTCTTGGAGAAAAGATCCTCAAACTCCTTATAAAGGGGAAAGCATATGAACTGTGCATCCATAGGCTTAAATCCCCCTAATAAGTCAGCAACATCACTTTGCTGACTTAAGTTCTGCAACAAAAAATCAAATTGATACAGTCAATATTGCTTGTAAGAGGTACCATGCATACAATAATTCATCTAGAGAGAAAGAGGACTCAGTAAATATACCAAAACAGTAAGTTTCTGACCAAGCTTCATGGCCAGATACTGCACAAGTGTAGTCTTTCCTGTACCAGTTTCACCAACCAAGAGAACAGGCTCCTTACACTTGACTGAGGAAGCTATTCTCTCAAGCACATGCAGAGAACTACGAATCTCAGCAAAAGGTTTCTTTTGGTCGTGTAACTGCAAAATTGACATGAAAATATTAATACACTAGCTAAGGTCAAAGAAGAAAATAAAGAAAAATGACAAATGTCTCCCACTGACAACTCTATGAGTGCGTTGAAGATAAACTCGGCCAACTCTTAAATCTGTTTGCAAATCCTGCAGTTCATTTCCGACAATGAGATACTGAAAATGCCAACTAATCAAATATAAAATTTTATCACAATCAATCACAAAAATAACCTGAATCATAGGTTTATTATGAGGATATAACGTCTCTGCTTCTGAAGTTGGCACCGCCCACAGCTTTGCAATGTCTTTCATGATTATCAACCGATTTTCAGCTGAAGTTGAAAAGGCCGCAAATATATCAACAGCCTGGGAACACAGACAATGCTTCAGTTATCAAATAGACAGGGAAAGCAAATGAGAGAGAGAAACTTTATCGCCTGAAGAAGAAGAATACCTCTTGATAAATGCAATGACACTCGTAAGCTGACAAACCATCTCCACAGAAGCTAAAGCCTAAACCTGAGATTCGCTTGCACCATTTAAGAAGATCCCTGCCAAAAGAACAAAATGATACAATTTTTTTTTTTTTTTTTTTTTTGATAGGTAATCAAGTGCATAATATAAAAACCGTAAGGCGCTCCTAAGTACACTGGGAGTATACGCAAGGACACCAAACACAAGAAAAAAGCAAGACAAACAAAGGAAAACCCAATGCCCACAAGCAACCCAACAACCCAAAAAGAAACCCACAAACCAAAAGCCCACAAGCTCGAAACCCACACGAAGCATAACAAAATGATACAATTATTATATCCAACAGAGGTTAACATAACAATAGCAACCGTAACAGCTATGGTTACCTTAACGAGAACCTGCTCAGATAACTAGGAGAAGCAGAATTTCTGGATTGAAATCCCGCCAGTTGGTGTACAGGAGAAGAGTTAACCCTTTCAAAGGTTTCTGCCAGAGAAATCGGTCAATATATAGGTAAGAGATCAAGCTATGTGAAGCTATTAATTAACAACATATATTACCCACCTATGAGTTTCTCACAAATTGGCTCTAAATTCGGATACCAAGCTTTTATTATATTTTGCAAGTCTTCATTATTTGGAGGCACAATCATCACTTTCCTCCAAAAAACACCAATTTTTCCACCTGAAACCAAAGAAAGGCATTCTCTAACAGATATGAACTGCACTGGTTTTAAGCAATATAAGAGCTATTAATAATCTACACAGTAGGCACTATAAAAATAAAAATACTATGGAGGACAAAGAAATATCAAGTGACAAGGAAAGGCAATAGGCGGGGCTGGGTGGATTTTTATCCCCATCCCACCCTCACATAGCCATTTCCAACCCCATACTCAAGAGAATGATGTACATTTATCCCTGCCCCACCCCCATGAAGAACCCTTCATCTCCCATCCCCCACTCACATCACCCCATTGACGAACCAAAAGATTAAGTTAGCAAACTGATAGTAATTAAAAATGAACTGAAAAGACCAAGATGAAGCAGTCTATAAAAATAGTAATCCCTGGGAACAATAAAGAGATGAGGGAGGAATGAAAATCACAAATACCAGATCTGTATTTGTAGGAATTCGGTTTTTGATAAAGGAAGAAAAAAATATGAAAATGAACTGACAGGGATCACGAAATAGAGTATGTTGAAGTAATCTTCTGATGTAGGACAAGTTATCCCCCCATATTTAAGTAATGGCTAGGGTTTTCTTATGTCTTTTCTTCTCTTAAATTTAGGGGCCTAGGGCTTTGAGACTATAAATATGTAATACTTTGGAGTATGCCTCCATGTCATTTCTTTTTCTGTTTTTTTTTTTTTTTGGGATAAAGTAAAGCAATTTATTAAAAAGTGCAAGGAGCGCAACCCAAGCACAAAGAGTATACAAGAGAAAGATACCCAAAAAGATTGTAAACAAATAGCACCGCAGTGCTGGCTGTCATATCATTATTCCAATATGAATGTTTGGTTTCCTATGTGTCTTTCTCTTCACGTGATTCACAGAAATCTAGGAAGAAGAAAGTGTTCTTCCCCCTTTCCACCTGCTGCTATGTCATCTTTGCATTAAGAATGGGAGAAAAGTTATGGTGGCAGTTCAATGGCACCAGGTCAAAACATGGCATACAATGAGACATGGGTATGAAAAGTAGAGAAGACAGGCTGCAGAGAAAAATTGAAAAAAGTAATGATCTCTTGTAATAAGCTTATAATAATTAAATAAAACCCAAATGCAGCCCAAATATGTTCCTTAATGGGGTTCTCCTCTCTTTCTAAACCAAGTATCCAGTGGATTTTTGTTCTTCTTTTAGCATGTAAGGGGAACTTTCTTTGTATACATCTTGTATGCTAAGGTTGTGCCCCTTATGCTTATCAATGAAATCAATTATTTATCAGAACAAAAAAGTATCCAGTGGTAAAAGAATCATAAGAATTCAAGTAAAAACCACAAATAATTAACGCAAAATAACACCAAGACAGATAAGGACATTTCCCAAGACATGTACCCAAAGACAAGAATTGCAAATGATGACACAAACCTTCTGTACTGTGCAAAATATCAAATCTGGAAGTTGAAATTGTGGAAAATAGTCGAAAACTTTCTGCTACCCTTATTTCCTGCAAAGAAAATGCTTCAATAAATGAATTCAATTAAACTAAAAGCAGAGTAGATGACAATTTATGTAGTACAAGATTTCATCTAACCACCACTTCAGCAATGGAGTTTTTAAACAAAATAATACCCAAAAATCCCAAATCAGTAAAAATACAACTGAAATCATGAATCAAGAAAAACAAAAAGTTATGAAACAAAACACAGTAGTAAAAAAGTAACAAATTGATTGTTCAAGCAGACAGCGCTCTCCAAAGCCTACCTTTCTCTTCTTCGCGGATGTCCCCCCCCCCCAACCAAAGCGCTTGGCGGTAGGGGAATGCTTTTTTATTCAAAATCTCAAGTTCTATCCACTACAAACTTCAATAATTTGAGTGACTTACTGCAAGCTTCATTTTATTTTATCCAGATAAAGAATTTCACTATGTGATGATATATGAATCTTGTGTCCATGGGTGATAAAGGGGGTGTTTGGCAACAGGCTGGAGTCAGCCTAGACACTGTACACTCTCGATAATAGTGCTTTGTCAACACAACTCATCAGTCTCCCATTTATGAAATTACACTCTTGTCCTTCATTTTATTCCCCTTTTTTTTTTCCAGCGCACGAAGGCTGCCTAACCTCTGTTTTCTTTCCTTTTTTTCCCAGGCAAGAACTCTGCCACCAGCCTTCGTTTTCATCCCCTTTTTCCCAGCGCACGAACTCTTCTCCCTCACACAATCTCCCCTGCGAGCCCATCACACAATCTCCCCTGCGAGCCCATCACACTTTCACCCCCAAATCATCCAACCATCAATTATTAATTCACACTTCGCCTCTTTAATTTTTTTTTTTTTGGGGAGGGGGGTGTCCCCCAGCTCCACTACCACCGACACCACCAGAATCAAACAATTTTTTTTTTGATAAGTACCAGACTCAAACAATAACCCCAAATGTTTACCCTTTCATGAAAAATCCATCCCAGAAAGCCAAATTTTCCTTATAATTTCACTTGCACGAGAAGTGAAATTTGATGAAGGCCACAAAGGGAAAATGGGAAAATGGTGGCCGGTCTCTTGTAGAGACTGTTCAATTCCTTTCTTTCTCTAATTTTCTTTCATTTTTTCTATCTAACCAAACAAGGCAAAATCTATATGCAGTACACAAGCCAAAAATCTATATGCAGTACCTTCGATCGTGATCTTGTGCGTGGGGGACGTTGAAGGATGGAGCGCAGGGGGTTGGGGGGGGAGGACACCTGTTCGGTGCTCTGGGGATTTTCAAGGGAAAAAAATCAAAAAGTGAAGGATGGAGCAGGGGGAGGACGCCTGGTTCTGTGCTTTCACTGCTTTGGGGATTTTCAAGGAAAAAAAAATCAAGAAGTGAAGGATGGAGCACAGGGGGGATGCTGGTTGTGTGCTTTGGAGATTTTCAAGGAAAAAAATTCAGGAAGTGAAGGATGGAGCGCAGGGGGGCAATATGGTCAAAAGTGTGTGAAATTTTGAGGTTGAAAGTTCAAAGTTTATGGTCAACCAATCAAATAGTAAACAATATCTAGGACAAGGCTGTTGCCAAACGAAGCCAAAATCTAAATTCTAACCTTGCATCTTTTAAGGAGTGGATTTGAGACAGCAAGAAAATACATTAGCTATGCAGTAAGTGATCCCATAAATTATGTAAATAAGCCAAAAACTCTTGCAAGAATTAGAAATAAATAAATGAATGAATAAGATGATGTGGAGTGTTAATAAATAAGAAAAAATGAAGTGTGACTGGCTGAAGTATACATGAGAATTAAGACTCTGCATACCTATTAACTACCTTGACTGCCAACTGACAACCTCTATCTTATAGCTATTAGTACTTAACCCTCTACAGCACCTTCATTTTTTTTTTTTGATAAGTAATAAGTATATTATCAAAATGCGCAGAGGGGCGCAACCCATGTATACAAGAGATATATAGGGAAGCCCCTATTGATTAGAAAAAGATTTACAGAGCTCTAAGAAATCATAAAAGGTGGACTCATGCGAGTTCGACCAAGTCTCGCTCCAAGAGAACAAAGTATGTAACGCCAACTTCCTCAACTCAATCATGCCACTCTCATTATCCTCTAGGCTGCGTACATTTCATTCTCGCCATAAACACCACATCACACATAATGGGACTAGCCTCCACATACGCAAAGCATGCCTATTACCCAATTGACCCCTCCAACTTTCCAAGATATCACTCACCTTTCGCGGCATAGCCCAACTCACTCCAAAGAGTTGAAATAATACATTTCATACCTCATTTGCAACCTCATAATGTAGGAGTAGATGGTCAATGGACTCTCCACAATATTTACACATATAACACCACTCCATTACCATAACATTCCTCTTTCGTAAGTTGTCCAAGGTGAGGATTTTTCCTACCGTCGCCGTCCACACAAAGAAAGCCACTCTTGAGGAAGCCTTCACCTTCCAAATACTCTTCCACAGAGCAAACGTCTATGCCTTCAACTTAATTTACTTATTGGAAAGAATTCAGCACGCAATTATGCAGACATACTCAACAAGGAAAACACAAGTTGTAGTAAAAATAATCAAGCATAAACAGCACCTAATAAACAATGACTATTACCAACCATATCAGATTAAGAGCTTAGTGGCATAAATATTGTGACAAAAACACTAAGTTTGGTTCAATCACATTGTGCATATTGGTGGGGGTTACAATGTCAACATAAGCAGAGAAGTGCTACATGTTATCTTTTCAAGCGACTTTAACACTAAGTACAAATAATTACCTCCCCATGTCCATTTGAAAATGAGCTTGCACCTTCCAGTAAAGATAATAAGATGGATTGCACATCAGATGGTGCTTTGTCAAAATCTTCAAATACAACCCAAAACCCATTCTGAACAGCCTGCAGAAAAGAAAAACTGATGTTATTACAAAACCATACATAAAGATGCTAATAGTCAAAGTAGTATAGAAATACTCCCTTCACCCCATATTGTTGGTCATCTATTCTATATTGAGATGTCAACAAATATCGTCCATTTTAAAGTGTCAATAAATACAATTTCAATAACGTACCATACCCTTTGTTTCATTTGCAATGTAAATGTCCCATTTTCATTTCTTTTATTTGAGTTAAAGTTCAAGGTAATTTTGGAAACTCGCATACTTTGTTTGGAAAACAATCTATTGAATGATTTCTCCTTAATAAGTTTGATATTCTAAAAGTACAATATATGACGGAGGGAGTATATCACTCTTTGTACTATATATATGTATGCATGAATTATCCAGAAGAAAACAAACCTGGGTAAGTGATCCAGGCTGCCATCTAAATTCACCAGGTCGCTCTGAACAAACATAACTTCCCAATAACGTTTTACCATCAATTTGATCATCCATATGAATAAACAGAACTGTGGAACAGAGAGAGAAAGAGATTTTTTTAATAAGCAATAAAGTAAAAATTAAAAACAACAAAAGAGGTTTGGCATCAACAATACAATACAAACATTTGGCATCATCAACATGTTTTTTTGAGCATGTACTTGAATTTTCACAATACAATATGCAATTTCCGTCATTTCATATTATCAAAGTGAACTCAATTAAATTTTTTTTTTTTTTTAATTAAGTTGAACTCAATTATAAATTTAACAGCCATGTTCTTTCTACCTGAGATATGTGTGTGTGTGTAAATTTAACAGTCACGTTCTTTCTAGCTGTGTGTGTAGCTCTGTGTGTGTGTGTGTGTGTAAATTAACAGTCACGTTCTTTCTAGTTGTATGTGTAGCTGTGTGTGTGTGTGTAAATTAACAGTCACGTTATTTCTAGCTCTGTGTGTGTGGAGCTCACAACCCACCAATGTGGAGCTCTTTTTTTAACAACCCCTCTCACATTCTGACACTAAAGAAACAGAAGAAATCTAGTAAAGCCAAACAGGCTCAACAAACCCAGCTGAACTGAGACATAAACAAACGGACCAACCACATGGAGTCTACCGACAAAATACCAGACTTCAATACCAAAGTAGAGCATCTAACCCAAATTGTAAGCTAATAGGCATGAGGCAGAACTTGTACATACATAAACAACTATTAACCAAGCCCACCCAGCCAATGTGAGAATTTCTTTAACAATTAGCCAAATCTACATTCATTGGAACCATGAGCAACATAAAACAGCAAACTAATTGATAAAATAAATAAATGAATATGCGTAATTAAACAAAGGAAAAATTACTTAATTGGTCCCTTGGGTTTACAATTGTACCGAACTTATCCCCAGGGAATCAAAAGTATCTTAAACATCCATGAGGTAAGACATTTATCCAAAGTGGTCCCTGCCATCCACAATTTGACACAAACCATGAGGTAAGACATTTATCCAAAGTGGTCACTGCCATCCGCCATTTGACATAAACCATTAGAGCTTTTGATCTCATTCGGTTCCTGAACGAGATGCACGCGTGGATCCATGTCACAACCATTCACCAATTAACATGTTGTATAACCAATGGCTCAATCTATAGTAAAACTACAGTTTTATTTTCAAATTTAAAAAATAAATAAAAATAAAAACAAAAAACAAAAACAAAAACAAAATTAAAGAAAAGGGGCCGCCCCTCACTTGGTAACGCCCGAGGCATGGTTGACCATCCCTCACCTAGTGTTGCCCCTCATATGGTGAGAGGCAAACCCTCTTTTTAATAAATAAATTATAATAGGTAGAATCACCAGCCATGCCACACGTCAATCGACAATTGGTTGTGGTGTGGATCCACGTGTACATCTAATGATTTCTATCAAATAAATGAAGGTAAGAACTATTGTAGACAGGTAACTTACCCCAAAGATCTTTAAGATACTTTTGAAGTTCAATTTATCGCCCAAAGGACTAAATAAGTAATTTTTCCTAAAACAAATTCAAAAGGTGAAAAAAGAAGTCCAATTGAACAAATTGGTTGCAAGTACAAATTGACTTGCAAAAAAAAAATTTCTAATTTACCAAACCACTACTGGAAACTTGGGAAGGGTTTAACCAAAAGGTATATGCAGGAGGTGTTCCATTAAACTGAAGAAGGGATAGGCAAAGAAAAGAAATACCTTGATTCCCACTATCAATGGCCAACTTGTTAATAAGAGCAGATTTTCCAGCACCAGCAGGACCATATAGAAGAACAGGCCACTTTTGACTTACTGCCAACACGACCATCTCAAAACTTTTCCTCACAGCTGACGTTAAAACAAACAAATTTCCAACTGATTTATCATCCCTGAAGACCACAAAAAAAAAAAAAAAAAAAAAAAACATATTGATTATAAATATGAAAGCCAAAAGAATCTTGGTGAAGTAGGTGGAAACACTTCCTAGGATGTTTTAGGTTGAAGCAATAACACATCACCCAAATTTATACTCAAGAAAAATCAGAAACATCAATGTGAAGTGCAAAAAAATGCCAGGAATTTTTTGTAACAGACTGTTTCCTTTTATATGATAAATCCTACCATGTAGCAAGCCTTTTACTCCGAGTTGGCGGCTCAGTCTCACGAAACTGTGAAGAGGAAATTTCCAGAGCTAAAAGGCCAGAAGATTTGAGACAAGTCTCTTGATTGAAATCAATACTTGTACTGGGAAAACTCAACTTATATTGTTCAGATGAATCGATAAACCAGCCAGCCTTCTCCAGTGATGTATCTTGACAGAACTTCTCCCAGCTAAAAATAGAAAAAGCAAGATGAATATTTATGACTACAAATTGTCTAAATTTTAATTTAAGAACAGCAATTTTCTCAGAGGAGTAAACAAAACCAACCGCAAAAAACATGTAAATGCTTCTTCAGTCTCCATACTAAAGTCTGTAGTTGGTCTGCAGCTTGTTTTGAGAACAACTGACAAAATCTGTATCCCACACCATCTAATGTCTGCAATAACAATATCTGCATATCCACCACTGTTGCTAAGGTCAAGATTGGCAGATTGCTTTACAAGGTCCAAGAAACAGGACCAGTCCCAAAGTTTAGAAAATAATTCTGAGTCCACTAGCAGGAGGCGGTAAGATGTCTGAGCAGCACGTAGTAAACGAGTTCCAACCTGATCAAACAAAATCAAATCTACATAAAGTTAAAATAATAAAAATAAAAAAATATATATATATATATATATATATATATATATATATATATATGACCATGAAATTTATAATGAGAGAATCCAAGAAAACAACGGCATATGCCGCGCAAAATATGGGGAAAAAAACTTAAGAAAACAATTTATGAATCTTCTTAATACCATTTAGGAGCTAATAGTCCCACCATACGACGCATAAGCTGATGTTTAATGAGAAAAGACAACAAACGAAAGCATGACAGAGAAGTGAATTATTCCAGATGGTCAGAAAATGGGTAATATGCCATGGACTGACTCGCGTGAAAAAGGATACGGTCTTAAAAGCATCAACTCCCAAAGATACGTTTCCTTGGTTTTGGATAGGCAAAAAGGTTATTTGAAAACCCACCAAAGGGATACAAACCATGAACACAGGAAGTATAGAATAGTGCACCAGCCAAAAAAAGAAACCAACTAAAAAAAATCTGGCACAAAGACATGCCAATCATAATATCACTCACACACAAACACACCAGATATGCATGTTTGTTAGTATGTTTACTCAAGTAAGAACCATAGACATCAACAAATCTAGTAACCGGCCACAAACACCACACATATCTATATAACACCCCAACCCCCAAATACACAACCCAGATATGTATGTTTGCTGGTATGTTTACTCAAATAAGAACCATATACATCAACAAATCTAGCACCACTCACACACACCACACATATGTATATTTGAGTTTTTTGCTCAAATGAGAACTATTGATCTCAAACAATTATAACTATTTATAAGTTTATTTGTCAATGTTGATTGACAAAAAAATGCAATATATCCTCTATTTTGACTAAACAGAGTGGAAACAACAAACATGACTCTCAGACATGGACTAACCCATCCCTGCCCCCTCCTCCCCCCTCCCAAACAAAAAATAAAAAGAAGCAAGAGCCTAAAAAGGTTAACATAGGGCCAGGACTATTTCTCGTTATTGTCCTAATTGCAAGTCAAAGGAGGGGCACTACCAGTAATGTATAGATTTATGAGGTTCCTTACCCAAAAAAAGAAAAAAAAAATGGTAACAAGAACAGTAAGACGAAAGGAGGTGAAATGAAATGGCAAAGAATTAGCAAATCAATATGCTAACATTACTACGTCAAGACTTGAGAACAAGGTATAATCCACAACATTACAAGCCAATATGTACTCATCCTAGGATTTGATCACTATAAAAAATGTAATCCAAGTGGGGGAAGATAAATTCTTCCCCGCTGCTCCCTCATTGCCTAACAGGAAATCCATTCATGTAATTTGACCTAAAAAAATACATGCACCATCAATTCAAAGAAAGATATACAAGATTGGAATCACAAAACTATCCTACATGAAGCTCATAAGAGATGGCATGAATACTGATGCATATATAGTCCCGACCCCTTCCTCACCCAAATTATTTCACATGCATGTTTGATTCACAGAGTGACAGAGATTCTGAAAAGACTATCAACAGTGGTTCCTCTAAGAAAGTCCAATTAGAAAGCATTCACATACCTTACCACGGAGGTCATAAATTTTTCCTTCCATCGAAATGCGTTCAAAAGGAGATGGAGCAAATTTGAAATAATTTAATATAGGCCTGCACCAAATAATCAACACATATCTTAAGCATATATACATGACAATTAAACTTGTCTAGCTAAGTTCCAATAAGAAACCTAGTGGCACATTCAATAGTATTCAGAAATCAAGGGAGGACATTGATATAAATGCGTCCAAAGGAAACATCAAACTCACAGGAAATGGTGTCTCTTAATGCATTCACAACGCATGATCAACATTATCACACACATAACATGAACTCTACAATATAAATACACTGCCAATCCCATATTCCATGCAAAATTTTGCTTCTCCAAACACTAGGATCCACTAAGATACTTAGCCATAAAGGGAAAAAAAAAAAATCATTATAAGTCCAATGGTGAAAGAATGACATAAACAAGGAGAAAACAAGCCACTTACTAATAATAGTATTGGAAATCAATGATAACATAAACCAAAGGTAGAACCTCGTGTGAGCACATCAGCTTACCTCAATAAAAAAGGAGCCAAATCAAGGGCGCGGCATGCTGCCAAACAAGCAAGCTCATGAAGATCCAGACCCCTCCCACCTCGATTGTAGAGCTCAATTACACTGGCAACATCATTCAAAAAATTTCTTTCTTCAGCCTCCGCTAATGTATCATCCGAATTGGATCTTAAATTGGGTACAATCCGAAGCAAGGCCACCGCTTTGTCAACTATCTTTCGGGCTATAGGCCGAAAACACCCCATCAAAGGAATAGTATAGTTTGGGTGCAGAAATACCTCTGCCAGCACATTCACCACCTCCTCTTCTGTCAACATATGTTCCTGCGCAAACCCAAACCCAAATATTTAAATTTTGTGAGGGAAAAAACTTGAAGCTGATATATTCAATCTGTTGCCTATTGGTTGCTCTGAAACTAAATTTACTCTTCCCTACAACTAAACTTAGTCATATACCAATTTTTGCCCAAGCCAATCCGAACCTTTCATCATCTTTATCTTCCTTTCCAAACACCACTTTAGAACCCAACATGAACAGAAGCAAAGTTTTGCAAGTGTAATTCAAATTTTCTCAGAAACCAAACAAAGGGAATACCTTTTTAGCGAGTGCATCGAACTGTGGAAAAGATAGAAGCTTTGGGCAACGAGCAAGAAACCTTTCTAGTGCAAATTTAACACTAAAACTCCCATCCATGGTCATCTCTTCTGTGGCTAGCATATAAGTTGTATAAGAATCAGGAAACGACGGCAATAGTGCACTACTCGTTGAATATATATATATAAATATATAGTATAGATATTCGATTGTTGTAAAGATAGGTATTAATGGCAAATTTACAACCCAAAAGCCATTAAAGCCTCTTCGTCTGGTTCTGTGGCAGACGAGAATGAGATGTATGGTTTTCAGGGGTTTCCCTAGGGTTTTAGGGGTTTAGGGGATCCGGCTTCTATGCTGTGAAATAAAGTACCGTATATCTGCTGTGAAGCTATGGATGGTGGAGATTGAATGGTAGAAATTTTAAAACAAAATTCACCGGGTCTCGGGTTTGCGGGGCGGGTCGGACTATGTCTTTCTTGAT
Organism: Corylus avellana; assembly: GCF_901000735.1. Classification (NCBI taxonomy): domain Eukaryota; kingdom Viridiplantae; phylum Streptophyta; class Magnoliopsida; order Fagales; family Betulaceae; genus Corylus; species Corylus avellana. The sequence continues at coordinate 10,142,007 of NC_081547.1, read as the reverse complement.
TTTCTCATGCTTTTCTTAGACGAGTTACGAGAGAATGATTTAGATACACACGAACACACGAACGCTAAGTAATGATACAATGCACGCCAGGCACAAAATTTTTTTTATTATTATTTTATTATTTAAAAATAATAATAATAATTTTGCACTGGCGTGCGTGGGCACGCCACGTGCATTGTATCATTACTCCACGAACGCTTATTTTCAGTTAGAATTCTCTTTTATATTGTTTCGAGAAACTCTCTTGGGAGTGGTTTCAGTCACCTCTTTGGCTCATTGGGTTGGCTTGGCCGTAATCACCCCCTAATGGCCAAGGGGATGGCTACAGTTACCCCAAATTTTTTTTTTCTTTTTTTTTGAAAATATATAATTTTTTAATTTAAAAAAAAATATATTTTTTTCAAAAAATTAATTATATAACATGTGTCAATTTTTTATTGGTGCTGACGTGGCGTTTCGTTTAATTTTGGACATAATTTTAATGGAGATACCATCTCCGTCTTTATAAAAACTACAGATACCTCTTGTAATAACAATGAAACTCTAGAGATAAAAAATAATAATAATAATAATAAAGAGTTTAAACCCCAGAAGGCAATAAGATATTTAATCCTAATATTTAATAGTTGATTGTTATTTTTTTATTTTTTTATTTTTTGAACAGTTGATTGTTATGAATAGACATTATAAAAAACAATACCCCGACAAAGCAACTTACCCCAAGTAAGGTTCCGGAGGTGGAGTTAATATGCTTAAACCCATTTTGACATTTAATTTAAATGCAAAAATATATATTTGTTAATTCACCTTAATTTATGAATTTATATAAAAATATAATCTAATTTAGATGAATTACGCGGATCACCCATAAGTTAAGTAAATTGACCTAATATTTACCCATTTATTATTACACGTGTTGATTCAGGTCAATCGAAATCGACCCGAACCCGAATATACAAAAGTAACAAAGCCTTAATTACTAAATTTTTCAACCTTATTATTAGGGTTAAACGTATAATTGAGACATGTGGTTTCATTCCTTTAAAAGAAAAAAAAAAAAACAAAAACAAAAAAACAAAATTGTATGTGATCCTATACTTTTTAAGTTTATTATTTGGGAAAAATTCACTTTACTTCCCTAAAGTTTCAAGGGTTTTTCAATATAAACTTTAAAGCTTAAAAATTGACAATGTACCCCCCTAATGTTTCAAAAAATTTCAATTTAAACCTTTCGTTGCTAATTTTTGTCAAATTTGACGAAAATCTATAAAATTATGTAATTACCCTCAGACATTTTTTTTTTTTAATTTTCGTATAATTTAATGGAAATTAGTAACGGAAGGTTTAAATTTAAAATTTTTGAAATATTAGGGGGTTACATTGCCAATTTTTAAACTTTAGGGTTTAAATTGAAAAACCCTTAAAACTTCATGAGAGTAAAGTGAATTTTTCCCTTATTATTTGATATGTTTGTCCATCAATCGTTTAAAAACTTAACAAAATTTTTGTCATGCATATAAAAAGTCATTTATGTCACATCGACAAAAATGCCAACTTGACTTGACACTTGATGAATAAAATAAAATAAAAACTCAAAGAAAAATTTAAGATAAATGTTACGGAAAAATATAAAAAAGCCCCACAAACTATCAGCCGTTTTCGATTTAGCCCTATAATGTTAAAAAAGTGATAAAGTAGCCCCTCAAACTACCAAACTATTGCATTTTGGTCACTCTGTTAGTCAAAACCGTCAGTTTGAACGGAAACTACAAAACGACGTCATTTTGTTATGGGTAAGTTACTACAATGCCCTCTTATGAAAAAAAAAAAAAAAAAAATTGGGAAAAATATAAAAAAGCCCCCCAAACTACCAGCCATTTTCATTTTAGCCCCCTAATGTTCAGAAAGTGATAAAGTAGCCCACCAACTACCAACCAGTTGCAATTTAACCACTCTGTTAGTCATTACTATCAAATATGATGAAAAATTCAAAACTACGTCGTTTTCACAAGGGTAAATTACAAAAATGCCCTTTTAGAAAAAAAAAATCATATTAAAACAAGCACGCAAAACGGCGCCGTTTTGGTAAGTGTTAGGAATTAAAAGAAAAAACCTTAGACTCCACGCAGAAAAAACCCCCAACCCCAATTTATCTCTCTCTCCCAAACCACCGGCCACCACGTCGTTCTATCTCTAGCAACCTTCTCCATCAAGTGAAAAAAATTCAATGCCCCTCTCTCTCTCTCTCTCCAAACTGGCTGCCCTTGCCACCACCGGCCACACCATCCAATGGCTACGAAGTGCCACCGAAAAATTCTTACCCATTGTAGAAATCAAACAAAAAAGCCACATTCGTAGATAAACAACACCGATCCGACAGCTATACCATGAAATACAATAAAAAGATTGAGTTATGGGTAAGATTTACAGGCTGCCGGTGCCGGAGATAGAACGACGTGATAGCAAATGGTTTTGGGGGAGAGAGATAAACTGGGGTGGGAGTTTTTTCGTGGGTCAGCTGCGTGGGGTCTAGGGTTTTTTTCTTTTAATTCCTAACACTTACCAAAGTGGCGCTGTTTTGGTAAGTGTAAGGAAACCTTAATTTCAAGCAAAACGGTGTCGTTTTGCTTGCTTGTTTTAATATGATTTTTTTCCCCCAAAAAGGGCATTTTGGTAACTTACCCTTGCCAAAATGACGTAGTTTAAAATTTTTCATCATATCTGACGGTAATGACTAATGGAGTGGCCAAATTGCAACTGTTTGGTAGTTTTGGGGCTACTTTATCACTTTTTGAACAATAGGGAGCTAAAATGAAAACGGCTGGTAGTTTGGGTGGCTTTTTTATATTTTTTCCAATTTTTTTTTTTTCATAAAAGGGCATTGTAGTAACTTACCCGTAACAAAACAACGTCGTTTTGCAATTTTCGTTCAAACTGACGGTTTTGACTAACGCAGTGGCCAAAATGCAATAGTTTGGTAGTTTGGGGGGCTACTTTATCACTTTTAGAATATTAAGGGGCTAAATCGAAAACGGCTGGTAGTTTGGAGGGCTTTTTAATATTTTTCCCTAAATGTTATCATTACATCCCTCACCATACAATGTTTGTAACTTTGTACCCCTCTTTTCTTTTTGTGGTGAACTGGTGGTGGTGATAGTTGAATTTTTAATTGTTTATTTGAGATTGCATTTAAAGAGCCTAAAAATGCTTTTAATACTCAAAAAGTTCTTTTGAATAAAAAAGTATTCGTTTGGTTAAAAAAAATTAAAAGCGTTTTTAAGGGTTTAAAAAGCTTAAAAATAGTTAAAACGTACTTTTGGCAAAAACTTAAAAATAAAGATTTTGGCAAAAAGCTTTTTTTGACTTAAAAGCTCTATTTTTCAAACGCAATCTCAAACATGCTCTAATTATAGAATGACAGTCATCTAAATTTCATGGACAAAAATAAATAAAATTTTAACTTAGTCTTTTGAGATTAACATTTTTATCAACTCCTTTATTAATTCAAAAAAAAATAGGAATTAAAAATTTCCACTAATCCATTCAACAAACATATGAGCTTACAATTCCATGTTTACACTCATTTTAAAATTTTATAAATTAAATCAATAAAAGAATATCCAAAATCGATGTTAAATTAATAAATTTGGTGCAGGCCTTCTTAACCTTCTTTTTTAACTTTTCTATCTTTAAAGAAGAGAGAGAGAGAGAGAGAGAGAGAGAGTTCTTCAATTTATTTCTTGTGGGGTTCCTTAATTGACTTTTGAGACCCTTGAAATTTTATGGAACTAAATTGGCTTTTGGATTAATATAAGGGTCTATGTGCTTTATTTGTATGATTCTCTCTATAATACTCGCTTTTTATTTTTAGGGTATCTCATCCCATTAGGGGTGTACGTGCGGATGCAAATGTGGTTATTTCACAAAATGTCAGTATCACTTTTAGATATTCGCATTTACATCATGTTTTTACTAACACTATCCACGCAGTTATTGAGATTATTATTTGTTTTCTGTATATTATATAAAAAGCATTTTGGGCCTATTTTAGTCTCGTGAACCTTCTTTGGATATCTATTAGGGCCTATTTTAAACAATTTTGAACATAAGTTTGGCTGATTTTTAGTGTTTTGGCTTGTTAAATTATTTTTAAGACTTAATGTTTTGAAAATATATTATAGAAAGAAAAAAAAACTACAATATATATAAAGGGTATATGGATGACCGGATCCGCATACTTTAAAATCGATATATGCATCCGCATGTGGTTAATATATGCCTGCATACACCCCTACCCCCATGCCACCCCCGAAAACTCCCAAGGGGTAGACAGCTATGATAGCCCAACTTAATTACCTAATAAGAAGACTGATCAGTGGGCATTACCCACATGATGATAGGTATCAATTCAAGTAAACCCTAGTTAGGGTTTTGAATCAATAAAGGTAACGATGAAATAAATTGTTATCAAGGATGATAAAATTATGGGAATATAAGATTTTAATATTGGTTTAATGATTTTTAGACATGTATAAGATTTTTAGACATTATAAAAAAATTGTTTTTGTTTTTAAATATTTATTTTTTAATTAAATTATTAAAATTATTATTTTAATGTGATATGGTAAAAATATTAACATAGCACTAAATGGACGCCACAATTTCGAACGGAAATCAACAAACTGATCTATTTTACCTTTTCAAAAAACTTTTGCAGTTAAAACTGAAAAAATAAAATAAAAAAATGAGGTGTGTTTTGTATGGCACATTGACTCCAAGATTAATCTAAAAAATTCCCTATTAATTAAAAAGATGTAAGAAAAATATAAAAAATTTGGTAATTTTGCATTCCAAAAAGGGAGAACAGTGATTTTTAAATAAAAATATATAATTAATATTTGAATATAAGATAAACGCTCACTAAAATTTATCACCTTAAGCCTCAAAATCTACCGAGCCGACCCTGCTCTTAAGTAGTCTCTAGAAAACTTTTTTGCTTCCTCATATGATTGAGTAGAAATTTTTTTCATTTAACTTACCGGTCATATTTCAAAAAAATTGTATAAAATAATAGAGTAATGTTATTTAATAAACTGTTATACAACTTGATAATATGGCAGTAAAGATAACCCTTGGATCAACACTTGTAAGAAAAATCAAAGGTTGAATTTCACTATCACATCATCTCAATTGTATGCAATTGTATAGTAGTCTATTAAATAGCATTATTCAAAATAATAATATATCATAATAAGAAAGAAGGATATGAATCCCCTACGGTTGGACTGTATGCAGTTCTGGCAAACAATTGTAGGGAGTTATCGTCTAGAAAAAAAAAATGTGTCCTTTTTGGAAAGTAGAATACGAACCATAGCAAGCAAGAGTTTGCACAAGCCAGTAGTAAAAACAAAGGGATTTTCATTGTATTTGAGTGTTTTGATAACAAAAGATATATACTGGAAATAGACCATAAGGAAGCCTGCTTACATGATATTAGCACAAACTATTCTACAGCAAATATTAGCCCAAAAAAAATATATTACAAAACTAAAAGGGCCAACAAATAACAAAAAGAAGCCTAATGTAGTGTAACTAGTAAGAAGACTAGAGCAAATACCCAGCTACGTCAATGAAGAAAAAAAAAAGGAGAAAAGAAAAGGATTGGCCCAGACAGTAAATTATAGCCTGGGTGAAAAAATTGATTAATATAAGTATATAACTACACATTGAGCTACAGGAAATAAAATGCATGCAAGGGTTTTGCAGCACATCAAGCTTGGTTCTTGGAGGTGCAAAGAGTAATGCTAGGGGAGAGAAAATACCACTTGATATCATTCTGAGCGTTGTAATAAGAATGTAAAGCCTGAGTTTTCGCGAATAAGAGGTGGAGGATCAACATCAGCAACTTCTATTTGTTGTATTGACTTGGAAATGTCATCCACAGAAAATGGAATGCTGCATTTGGAAAACATGGGAAAAGACCACTTGATATCATTCTGAGCGTTGTAATAAGAATGTAAAGCCTGAGTTTTCGCGAATAAGAGGTGGAGGATCAATATCAGCAACTTCTATTTGTTTTATTGACTTGGAAATGTCATCCACAGAAAATGGAATGCTGCATTTGGAAAACATGGGGTCTTGGTTTTAGCCACAGACAGGAGGCTTGAAATCAAGAAATGATTAAAAAAAAAAAAAATCATGCAATTGCTAGAATTTTGTACCTTGAGTCATCATCCAATAAGAAAGAAGGGCTGGCAGCAATATTGCTGGAGTCCTCAGTCATCATATTTCTCATACGCGAAATAACCTGCACTTAGTGAAAACTTTTGAGTGAGGTTTAGACAGAAATTAATCTGCCGCAGCTTGATCGACCGTTTACAGATAAATGAAATTCAAAATGTCAAATCACATAAACAGGATTGAATTTTAAACAAATTGAATTGTAAACACAACAAGCGACTGTATAGAAGCTGCACTTGGGCCAAAACCAATTCAGAATGTAACCGCTGAAAAGAGATTGGGTCCAACAATTTTTCTCAAATACAGCTAATGAATAGTGTATAAAAGTCTCCATAAAACTTTTACATGGAATTGATACTTCCAAAGATGTTCCTTTATCAGCATCTCGTTAGCAAACAGGCCCCAGTGGTAAATTAAGACTGACACAACTTTAAACCGATTAAAAGTTCGGTACACAAACTTACATCTGTAGATACACTGTGTGTACCGTATTTGTCATCCCAGTACATTGTACTGATCCTGTACAATTGTTGTATGCTAAGCACCTGAAAGAGGCAGCAAAGTATAGTTGAGAGAGAGAGAAGAGGAGGGAGGGAGAGAGGAAGGAGAAAAGGTGGCACAAACTCACTGGACAAAGATCATTTGTTATTTCGTTTAAGGACTTTTTTGGCTTCTGATGTATGACCTAATATTGCAGAAAAAAATTGCAAAGAAAACAAACTTAATAAGAAAAAACCGGTAGTAAAAGTTTAGTACGAATGGAAGACCAGATAAATGAATCAAACCAGGAGGCCAACTGCTTGTCTGAGGTGCTTCAGCTCATCCCAAGCCGAACCTACAAACTAAATGTAAAGAAGGTACTAAACTTAAGTCTTCTGAAAGAGAGCTAAGGAGAAAGAATACAGGCGACTGATGGCCCCTACCTCCTCTGTCGCATCATGACACCACTGTTCCAACTCAGCCAGCCCGGCCTTCACGTATTCCCCATTGCTGAATGAACAGCATTCACGCCGCAAGAGAAGGCTGCAAAATTGGATTTTAAATTCAGGAAAAATAGAGTGAGATACTTTAGGGTCAAAGTTGCAGGATTCCAGAAACCTTGAGTGATGATTTTACCTGTTAAATAACTGAACATTGATAAAGGAAAATATCTGAGTGAATACTTTGCAAACTAGGAATGGAGGGACCTGTATTGTCACAATTTTAAAGAGAGTTATGCTGTTTAAAGATCAAAATAATGACACTATCTCATCGTACTTGTAAGTTCCACTTACATAGTTGGCCCTCATAATCTTTAAGTAGTTATTTAGGCTTTTCACAATGCTTTGCCAGTGAGCAACCAAAGCTTGTTGAGCCACAGCATTAGCTTCAGAACGTCCCTTCACTAAACTAGTTCGGGATGTCCTAGGTGCCTGTGTCATAATTTGGACGTGAAATACAAAGCAGACAGATAGTAGATGTGAAATATTTGTAAAACGAATATACACATGCATGCACACTTTTTTCCTCTTGGTACTCATGCACCCTTACATTGATGACATACAACATAGTATAAGCAAATGTATATCAACCTGCAATTTGCGAACTCAGGTTAACCTGCTGGAATGCCTCAAGACTTGCACATGGTTACACTATCACCCATTGTAACTTGGATGAGTTTATACGAGGAAGATGTCCAATTTTTTTTTTATCAGAAACATATTTCCTTTACATAGAAATTGAAAAAAAGAAATAAAATGCATTAAAGGTGTGTAAGAAACAGTGTTTATCAACAGATGCATGACTTAAGTTTCTTGAAATCTGTACATGGTTCATTTGTTACTCATTATGCCAGAGATAAGTTTATAGCAGGAAACAACTCAAAATTTTGATGAAAAATAAATTATTTTCCAGAGAATCATGGAAATGGAACAGAAAAGCATGTGGTGAGCAGTCCATTTGTCGGCAGATGCATTGTTGTTAGGATAAAGTCATTTTGTTGATTATGAAATATCCAAATAACTAATTTATGGAAGTACAAAGAAGTAATTAAAAAAGGTAAGAGAAAATAGCCTAGCAGTTACCTTGATACACAATTCAAGGACTTGGGAGATCTCTTTTTTCAAATTATCTCTTATCATTCCATATATTTTCTCAAGGAAGGCTGTGAGTTGCTGTTTAAAAAGCAAAGCTGGATATTTGGCTTCAATTTGTCGTACTTCATCCAGGCTACCAAGCATCCAATTATTAAGAAATGAGAACCCAGCACTTTGTGGAGACGTTCGAAGCCCCTAAAATTGACATTTCAAAAAATAAAATAAAATAAAAACCGAAGGATCATAAACAGTTAAAAGTACATCAAACTGCACAATACTACGAAAGATAAAATGACTCTTTCCTTACTTGAGACATCCTTCCAAACAGAGAAGTTGATGTTGATCTTCGCCGTTGTGGAGTTAAGCTTGCTGCTCCAGTTGCTTTCAGTGTGTGTTGAAGGAGTGACAGCAACGTGGATGAATTTGATAACCAATAAGATAAAACGTCAATGTTATCCTGGACCTTCAGTGCAGTAGAGAACTCAGTGAGTGGCATAAGACATCAAAATCATTAAGCACAGATTAATTTATAAGGTTCTTAACTGCTCCTGTCAAAAGACTTAAGCCCATTTATTAAACTGGTCTCACTGTTGAATGGCTAATGCAATTGTCCTTGTTTCCAAACATCAATAGCAAATGATGAAACCTGTACAAGATTATTCCAACTAAAACAGAGTTTAGCCATACCTCTATTGCTGTGCCTATTGTTCGAATGATACGGTCAAAAATGTTGGTTCTTTCAACCTCAAAAGACCTCCAATGGAGAAGGCATTTGTATATCAGACAAGCAGCAACAGGTCTGCCCCCAGAAAAACCTAGATCTTGTGAAGTACACTTTATTAGCAGGTCCTGGTTCTCCTGCACTCAGGAGAAAGGCAACAAACAAAAAAGGCCATAATCCAGTGTTAGTTCAGCCAAATGCTAGGCAAATTAATAAGATGTCTTGGAGAACAAATCCAAAAAGGAATGTCAAAAAATGTGAAGCACATCTTTGTGATTAATGTTTGCCTGATAAATTTCTTGCAGCTACTTACTTGCTGCTTCTCATTTAGAGATTTCTGTGGCTTATCCTCAGTTTCAGATTCCTGTGAGTTAGGTACGGCAGTAATTGAATCCTGAAACATTTAAAAGATGATGTGACAAATACACATGGCTTTTCCTAAATTTGACATATGCTAAATAAAATTACCGATGCTTTTCTCATTTCTCCATTTTGAACATCTCCATTCTCCAGAGTTCTCTGCAATTCATTAACGACTCAACAAATATTTCCATGAAACATATGTGGTGGTACAAATGAATAACTTTTCAGGCGAGATTACCTGAATGATTGTTGCTTTTGATCTTGCAAATAGAGCTTTACTAGTTGGTGATATGACTAGGGCTTGTTGCCGAAGTACTTGATTCTCAGATTCTAAATTAGAGAGCTTCTCTTCAAGCCTGGACCAAAGATAGAAGAAAAGTTTCAAAATGATTTAAAATTTTACACATCATGAGTGACTCTATATTCATCCATGCCTTCCCCTATTTGTCTAAGCCTCTGCTCCTACTTTCATATTAAGGCAGTAATAAGGAACTTTAAATGGAAATCACAGATTCGAACACTTCCATACTATGCATGTACTTAAAAGAATAAGAACAGGTGGAATTCATGGAATTTGGATGAAAGTTGTTCAGATTCTCCAGGCAGTTAATTCTCAATTAAGAGGTTAAGAGAACTTCCACAAATTCTGTTACAAACCTTTGCACTGAATCTTGAAGCTGATCCACTTTCTTCCCTGCCTCTTCAAGCTTCCTAGTCAATTCCTCATTTTTGGCTTGCTCAATAGCGTAAGCCTGCTTCGCCTCTTCCGCCATCCGTGTTTCTGATGGCAACAAGGCCTATACAAGAGAAAAAATTATCATATGTTGTCCCCATAAACTCAACCAGTAGTTATGATAAAATCAACAATTATTGTCAACCATGGGAATTTCCACACCACTTAATTCCGGTTAGAATTGAGTTCGGTTAGAGTGCCCACGTGTGAAAATTTATAATTTACTTCTAAAGGTTTCAAACACTCTACATGTCAATTTGAATTCAACATTCAACTTGATGGCATATGTTTCCTCGACTGAATGAAGCAAACATAAGAAAGATAAAAATATTGCTATTTCTCTATTAGTGTCTTTGTCTTGCTCTAATTGTAGCAACTCTACACTTTTTTAAGTTGTATAAAATAGGACCAAAAATGCTTTAAAAGAGAACATTCAAACAACCAGTAAAAATTATCCCACAAAGTAGCTGTACCTTCAACCTTTCAACTTCAGCTGTCAATGAATCAACCCTTTTCGTATCTTGTATTATAACAGGAGTCTCCTTAATGACAGGAGGTGCTTCTTCAATAGCATTCCTGGCTGCCTCTAGTTCTTTTATGACCATGGAGTTTGCTTCATCTATTTGTACTTGCATTGCATGTAATGCATCCCGCAACTCAGCAACTTCTTGGGCTTTTGCCTCCTCAAGATCAGTCTGTATTCACAGCAAACAAGTAAACTCAGACGGCACCTTCAGTAGGCATCCAAAATACTAGTTAAACAAAGTAAAGTTTTATATTTTGATAGATGGAAAAGTAAAAATCACTACCCTTAATCGCTTTTCAAATTGCAAGCGCCATGTAAGTTCTTCCACACGCTTTTCTAATTTGTCTTTTGCCTCTTTAAGAGCCCCAGTTTCTCTTGCTGCCTATATTAATTTAAAGGAACAGTAAGCGCGTGCTCTAATTCTTTATACACCACAAATTTCCATTGAGTTGAACAAAATTGAAAAGATATAATTATATTTAACAAATAAGATCATACCATTTTGAGTTGTCTGAGCTCTCTTCTTGCAACTCTACATCTCCAGCCACACTGATAAACAATAACTGCCTTCTGAAGACTCTTATAATAGGTATAAGCTTGATGGCACCGCCAATTTGCCTGTAAAACACAAATAGAAGAGTATCTAGACATTACTTTTAACATATGCCATAAGTTAAGAGTGTTGGCGTTGATTCTGCACAAGAGCAATCAATATCACAATCTTGTCTTCAGTGGTAAATTGCATCAAGCCCTTTGAATAATAGTGTACATGAATAAAATATCATGCCACTGAATATTGATAATACCTGGAAGATGATGGCAGCCTTAGTTTGCTTCTGTAATATGAATTCATTGAATGCTGTCATTGCCCTTAAGCCTGTCTGCAATGTGATTGCAGCTGACAGTACTATTAGGTAGGATTTCCTGGCACTGTATCGCCTGAAGTTCTTCTGAAGCTTCAGGGCTGCAGCTTCCTGTCTCAACTGCAGATAATTTTTGCGGGCCATTATACCTACAAAAAGTTGGAAACGTCAGAGTTTCGGGACAGGAGTCAGTCTGTAAAATATATGATTATTTGATTAAGCACTTTCAAAAGATGATTGCTTCAACATTATGCTTTTTTTTCCTTTTTTTTTTTTTTTTTGGATCTTATTTGTATGTAAAGAAACCACATATCTCACTAACAAATCCACATGCACGAGACCTGGTTGGAAATTTCCGTCTGACGGTCATAATTTCATAAATAAACACTTTTCATGTCACAAATATTAACACATTATTCTTTTCAACTGTTGCTGCTTTTACGTAAATCACATATTTTGCTACTTCAGTGCATTCTAATTTCTAATATGGGCTCAAGTTTCATGCATTCTGAAGAAACAAACCAGTTGAGCATGATAAAACCTCATTTCTTACTGATAATGTTATGTGCAGAGATTTGAAAAACAGCACATAAAGATACCTCGCAAGTGAGATTGCAACCAAATAGCAGCTTTGCGCAATGACATGTACTCTTTACGAGTAACGTATGTACGAATTTGCCATTGGATGGTTCTAGCCGCATTTCCAAGTATCTCTGCTCTTCTAGCATCCAACTCAGCCATCTGACCCGCTCTTAGGAAAACCTTGGTCTTGCCTATCTGCCGGTACGTATTACAGAAAATAATTGTTATATACAGATACAAAGAAAATGTACATGATTCCACTGAAAAACACAGGACATTAATTTTTTTTTTTTTTAAGAAAAAAAAAAAAATCATAAAAGGTGCATGGTGAGGTTGAGAAGTTAAATATAAAAGCTAAATCACCTGATATCCTTTCAATCCCTTTTTATCAAGAATCATTTGGCAAGCAACTTTATCTTCATAACTGTAAAGAGGGAGAGAGAGCACCATTTATGTACCATTAGAGATCTATATCAATCTAAATAGTAAGTACCACAAAAATAAAAAATAAAAATAAAAATAAAAATAAAATTTCATTATGAAATTCTCAGGTCAAAAAAAATGAAATTTAGACTTACTTTCCTTTTAGAATTTCTGGAGCCAGAATACCAAAACGATTAAGAAACTCATAATATGTGCGTCTCGTAGGATATCCAGCACAACTTATCCGAACTGCCTCAAGAACACCCTAGTAGAAATAAAAAATTCACATCATACAAAATTGAAAATAACATAAGTTCCAATGAGAAATAACGTAAAAAAAGTAATAAAAAAAAATGGTGCATGTCGACAAAATCATACTCACACCACAGCGTAACTGTTGAAGAATATTCGAATTCTCAAAAATAGCAGGTTTCAGGACATTATTTGGCTTCACACATCTGATGTAGTGAGGTTCTGTTGCACTCAAGGTCTCCATCAAAGATTGAAGTTGTAGCTGCCAATTAACAGAATCTGATCCATTGAATCATTTCTTGTGGTGTATAATCACAATCCAAAGTAATATTCATGATGAACACTTGAAAATTCGTCAACAAGAGAGCATACTAGTCCATAAAAATCAATAACCTTGTATAAGCATCCAATATACCATTACTAAAAGTAATTGATATATGATAAAGGGCTCTTGTAAAGGAAAGGCTAGACCTTTAGGTCGTCAAAAGAAAATTGTGAACATGCGGTGAAAAAAATTGACCTGGGTATGTTGTCAGCTAATTTGAAGCATAAAAAACATGAGACTGACCACAAGCCCAACAAATATAGAAATTGAGGCAATTTGCCAAAAGAAAATATATGGACAGAATTAAGCTCAATTACATCATCACATATGACAGTTAAACAGACATCAAGTACGCTGGTTTACAGAACAGCATTAAATTAACTTGCACATCGTGCTTTCACACACATCATACCTTAACCCCATCCAAACAAGAGATAATGAAATGGAAATGCATGTAAACACCTTGAAGCGTGATCCAATGGAAGCAAATTTGGATGACTTTGATGATTCTTCTGGAAGTGGGGGAAACAGACCCACTACAAAGGAGCACTTTGAGGCAGTTAATAAAGCTTGATGTTCAGCCACCACATAATCTTTGTTCTTGTCCAGAAACTGATCAGCTTGATAAGTTACCTTTGAAATTGGGAAAGCTTTCAGAAACTAGAGAAAATGCACTAAACCTTCTCAAGGCAAAACAGCTAATATAACAAAACAAGATGTGTTTACCTCCCCCGCATAGTGTGATATGGTAAAATCAGTGCGAGAAAGCTTTGGTTTGATAAAACGCTTGTGAGTTTTGAATGTCTGGTACAACTTATGTGCAAATGTCTCGTGTGTAGACTTAGGAAACATGCTGCATTGAAGAATCAGACAAAAATGAACAGCAGAGTAAAGGAAGAAACGCCCAGATGTAATAGAATGCAGTAGACCGGCCATATAAGCAAAGTTAAATTTAAATATCTGTTGGTTTTATGATCAAGATAGAAATTAAGAATTAACATAGTACATTAAGCACAAACAACATATTACCAGGCTTCATCAAGTAGTGCAATAATTCCTCCAGCTTTCTGTAGAAGATCAAATTACTCATTTGTTATACAAACAGCATACAACATATTATGGTAATGATAAGTGTTCAAATGTTAAATCCCAATATGAGTCTGAGTCTAACTACTAATCCATGAAGTCCCTTGGAGCAATCCAAAAATGGGAAACACCAAATTCTGAAGTTGAAAGATTGCTTAAGGCAACAGCTAAAAACCTTTTCAATCAAATCAAGCACATCTTGGTTATCAATGAACTCAATGTAGCTCCAATTTATCTCTTCTTTGGAATACTCTTCCTGCTCCATTTTAAACACATGCTGCAAGTGCGCAATTGAAAATAATCAAAATTAGTCTATAATCTTCTCAAAAGTTAGGAGCCAAACCTGCTTGATTACTAATTCATAAGCTGACCTGATTGAAATGTTGTTGTAGTTTTTCATTTGTGAAATTGATGCAGAACTGCTCAAAGCTGTTTTAAGAGAACAGATGTCAACACAGAACCAATAAGTCTTGTTTGTTGGCGGTATTTGTTAGGGCTGGGGGTGGTTAGTAGTGTTATTAGAGCAAAACTTCATGTGTAGACTTTGACGTATAATGATATAAATCGCATGTGCATAGTGCTCCCCCCGTGGGCAACCCAACAACACCTTAAAGGAAATTAAATTTCTTATTCCAATGATATAAAAAGCTTGTAACACTGTACCTATTGCACTTAAAACTTTCAAATCCATATATATCAAGAACTCCAATTATTGACTTCGAGTTCAGATCCTGTCCAATCGAAATGTTAATTTTTTCCACAAGCCTGTCAAAAAAGAAAAGTGGTAAAATCCATTATAACCAAACATAAACAATGATGCAAATTAATACATCCCAGGGAAAACAGAATTTGTCAACTGGTCTCCTTACCAGTCAAATAAGCGAGAATATATTGTTTTCGCTAATGCATCCCTGCTAGCAATTGCATTATCAGGGTCAAGAGTTCTTGTAATAACTTCTTCAGGTGTCACCATTACGCGTTTAATTAAAGCATATTCCAAGCTCTGGGCATCACACCTGTGTAACAATTATGAGTAATAGCAAAATATGACTATTAAATAGCTTCAAAACAAGACACAGGGTTTGAACAATGAAGTAGAAGAAACATACCTAAGAAGTTCTGCTGTCATATTAAGATGAAATCTAGACTTCTCATCCTTAATGACTGAGGAATCTATTTCCTTACCTTTGGCAAAATCAATATTACCAAGGTGAAGAATTGCAGCTACAACCCTGAATATTGCCTCCTGAAAATAATTATATATGATCAGAAATTTTGCTAAACCTTCATCAAGAACATGCATGGTCTGGAATTACAGAAAGATAAACCTGTTCTTGCTCGCTAATTCCAACTATGTCCATAGCCCTTCTGGTTGCAAGATATTCATGGGCATCATTTACACCATCCAGCTCATAACAAGTTGATTGGTTTAAATAATGGAAAGATTTCGGGCTCCCCAACTTATATCTCACAATGTCCTGCAAACATGTGGGAAAAAAAAAATCTTGAAGTAGCATTCATATTGCAACTACCAGTATTAATTTGCTCGACTTAAAGAGTAAACTGTGAGACACGAACTGACAAGCAGTATTGTGTAAAATACCTCAGGTGGTGCAGCACAAAGGAGGTAAAAGCAATGGTAGTTTCTTTCTGGATTGGAAATTTGACAAACACGAGACCTTTCAAGCAGATACGTTCTGATTGCTGCCCCAGATATCCTCCCATTCTTGTCAAATTGGATTTCGACGAACTTACCAAAACGACTACACAATAATGTCACGATGACACGAAAGAGACATTAAAATGAGAACTTCAAAGAGGATACCAAACAAAATATGCATGATAAGAAATAAAATGCAGTATAATTCAAATGAAGAAGATTACTTAAAGTTTTACTTTCTATTCCAGGTGAGCTCCCATGCATTGGTCAATGTTCACCAGATTTTGGTGCCCTAACCGACTATATTTGTAGGTGAAATCCAGCCACCAAAACCAAACCAATCAGCCTTAGAAACCAAACCAAGCCAAACCGATTGCCATCAGTTGGTTTCGGTTTGGTTAATCAGTTGGATCAGGTTTTCAGTTTCACTTCACCCACTTGGACCCATCACATGAAGTGGTGGCCCATTTGGTTATTGAAAAAAACTAACAAAATGGAGAGAGAGAGAGAGAGAGAGAGAGAGGAAATTTTTGTCTTGTAAGATGAAGAGAAAAATTTAATTGAGCCAAACAATTTAAAAGTGTATACAAGTCAACACCATTTTGATTTTCTTTACGTTTTCCCGCATTTTATAGGCACCAAATGGGGGGGAGGGGAGGGAGAATTCATTGTATCTAGGAACGAGGAACTCGTGAACAACTCTACGTTATTTGTCTTGAACGATGACTTTGGCAGGTTGGGAGTAGGCTTAGCACCCACCACCCCGTGAGTTGGTGTTCAACCACTACCGACGACCACTAATAGTTAAGGCTGACCGAACCGTGGCTGGCCACCAAACTGCACTGACCCCGACAGGGGCCAATCAGTTTTCAGGCAGTTAGTACAGTTGAGTAAGTTTAGAGAGAGAGAGAGAGAGGAAAAGTATCCGGAGGATAGAGGTCTATGCCCATCCATGTTAATCAAATCAAATCTCATTGTTCCTTTTTATCTGAGTAATAAATAAATCAAAATCTTCTTCCCATCCAAACACTATACTAGATAACACTTAAGCTAGCCAAAGGTTGAAATGAGTTTTAGGATTTTCAAAATGGTGGCAAGCGATCATCGTCCTCATCAATGGGTGTGGTTCTTCAACCATAGAGCCCACCACAGGCTGTGGCTCCCAGCATTTTCCAGATTAACTCTGCTTTTTGTCGACTTGTCAATGCCATTGAAAGAGAGATGAGAGGCTTTTAAAAATAGAGGCAGTATGTGTGTGAGCATGAGTAACACCCGAAAAAAAAAAAAAAAAAAAAAGAGTATATATTCAAGTAGTTGGCTGGTTGGTCTGAAAATAGTTTTTACCAACACCCTACGCTTGTACTCGTCGATTGACATGGGCTATTGAAAATTGACCAAAACAGCTAGGTTTTGGGGTCAGTATAGTCAAGTCAGGGGGGTTCTACTTAAGAGTGAGAAATGAGAAGAGACAGGTTTTTATATAACGGACTCAATCAAGTTTGTACTGGTTAAAACCCTAACACCTACCATTGAGACACAAACTAACGGGTGTCAGTTTTTTACATTCTGAAACTGACACCGACCCGATCATAGAAGACCAACCAATGTTGGTTAGTTTCAAGTCGGGTCAGTCTGTTTTTTGGAAATTTGCTCAGCCCTACTTTGAATGAAACCATAAAGTGAATTTCCATATGACTAAGACAGCTTTCAATGAGGAATGAACCATGCCAAACCGATACACACCTTGAGTTGTTGTTCCTAATTGTTTTGGCATTGCCAAAGGCTTCAAGAACTGGGTTGGACTGTATATTAAAATAAAAATAAAAAATAAAGTAAGGTCAATATGGACATAACCCTTGATTTACTCAATTTTTGAGATAGCATGTTAAGCTACACTTGTAGAGGGAAATTTGGGAGTCAGAAATACAATACAATTAATAATAACTTAATCATACCTCCAAAACTTGTTGTTCAACTGTCCGACCTTCTACTCCAGATCGCCCACCTAAGTACGCAAGATATCTCATGAGCATCTTTGTTGTCTCAGTTTTACCAGCACCACTTTCTCCACTAACCAAAATCGAATTGCTTCTTCCTTCATTAATCATCGCCCTATTTTCTTAATCATAACATCAGATAAGAACACTACCCCATAAGGAAACAAAAAAGTTGTGAGATACAGAAGACTACTCTGAATTTCACCTGTATGCAACATCTGCAACTGCAAAAACATGAGGACTTAGCTCCCCAAGAGCAGCTCCTTTGTATTGTTCCATCATGTGTGTGTCATATAAATGAGGCAATCGTTGAAATGGATTAACTGCTATCAGGATATTCCCTGTGTATGTCTGAGTAGGTAATGACAAGTATTAGCATCAAAAACACACTTTAAAGATCTTCCTTTCTTCAGGAGCAGTTACTTCAGCATATTGACATGTCATAAGGGAAAGATAAGAAGTAAAATAACTCACATAGATTTCATTGAGTTCATATCTAGCAGCCAGATTTTGCAGCACTCCAGGTTCATGCAAATAGGAAAGCTTCGTCATGTCATCTACACCTCCAGGAGGAGCTTCAATATCCTCTGGAAACACTTTTGATATCTTTGTGATGACCTGTGCAAATCCATCCAGCTGATTAGGACCACACTTATATGTAAGAAAAACATGAAATTAAAAGGAAGCACGAGGACAAATTCTATAAGATTTGTTTGCTTATTCAACTTAGACTAGGACAGCAAATCCTAGAAGCTAATATTGGCAAATTCAACTTAATAAGATCGCACAACTAGAATAGATTTCTCGATATAGTATTCTATAGTATGTTACATGACATAGCGAAACTTGCAAAATGTTCTGAATCAAGGTTTTCTTTGCACTCTTACCATCACATTGTTTTACAAGTCTTTGCTAGGAAGAGGAGGAATTACCTAAATTTAGACAAGCAAACTGCTTTCTTTTTTCTTTGGGCTATGCAAACCAAAAATGACAATGGATTTGCAATATACTTTAGGTCTATTCTTAAGACAGAACTTTAGTACAATAGATTTGCTAGAACTTCACATTGTTTTAACATTTATCATTCTCACTGATGTCCTAAGCCAAGAATGTTCTCGAAAGTTCCATTTGCATATTGAAGTAGTTGATTAAATGGAAAGGGTCCATTCATACAAAAATAACTAATTAACGGAGCCCTTACTGTTTTTCCATTGGCGATGTTGACATGAACCTCATGGCCATTGATCCGAGTAACTTCTCCATCTATCCATGCTACAACTGGATCTTCAACCCAGACATGAGAACCTACAACTATGTTAACAGGTGCTGCCTGCATATAGCAAGAATGCAGAACAAACATCAAATTTTGAAAAATAATGAAGACCAGTCAGAGAAAATTACAAGTGTTTCATGAAAAATGATGTTAACAGGAAAATTTAAACCATGACAGAGCACCAAAAAGTAATTTCAACATCCCATAACAGAAATTTTTATCAAAAAGAAAGCAAAACATACATTGCTGCAAAGAATCATAAGAAAGGGGATAGAGCAACCATTTCATCAAAGATTCATGAGTGAGCATGCCATGTAGAACAATATCTTGATCAACTTCTTATTTGACCCCTAAAGCCAAGAAGTAAACCTAAATCAGCTTGCAATAGCCAAGCAGAAAACCTATTTATTTATAAACCTACTACTCAAGACATTCACAGAACAATAATCAATATTACACAACGGTAACCAGCACCATAACCACAAAAACTTCAGCAGTGTTTATAGATTCGCCAACTGAGGCTCTATTTTTCAGAACATTGAACCCAAGAGTGTCACTTAAATGTCTTCGGAAAATGAAACAGAGCAAGCTTTGCAATGAATGTTACCCAACATTCCTCACCCAAAAAAGAAATTTACCCAACATTCAAATTTTAACTGAAATTATCACCATATTCCCAGATATCGCAATGAGTAGCCTTCAAGGTAGAATTAGGAAAAATAACAGAAAGCCAGTACCTCAAACGCAAACGACATAAAGTAAACAAAAATTCAACTCCAAAAAAATAACAGCAAAAGGAGGAAAAAGGAAGGAAAAAAAAAATGTAAACCCAATAAGACGTGGTTAAAGAAAACAAATTTCAACAAGCACAACAACAAAAACAAGAGAAGCAAGCTAGAAATGAATAAGAGATTGCAGTGAAAGCTACTCGTGCACATAACAAATTGGTATACGAAGCAAAACTAACAAAAAAGAAACAGACCCATTTACACATAGTAGAAACCCAGCAAGAAGAGTCACATAAAACAGAACCTCAGCAAGCACACCAACACAAAAGAGAGAGCGCGCGCGCGCGAGAGAGAGAGAGAGAGGGGTCAAATTAAGTCAACAGAACAAGCATTCTTTGCAAATTTACCATTTGCTTTTTCAACTCATCCAAAGCAAACGCAATGCACTAACAGTCTGAATCAGTAAACCCAGAAGATCAGAGATGAGAGTCTGAATCAAATACAGCTTTCAAATTCAAATACATTCACAAAAACACTTTCTTCCCTCCCAAACCTCTCTCTCTCTCTCTCTCTCTAAACTTTGGCTAAGAGGGTTTGCAATGTCCAAAGAGTGGCGAGCAAACAGCACTCAGCTACACACGGCCCCAGAGCGCCACTAAATTGTTTCTCCGTGAACTCAAAAAGACGACGTTACATCGTCATTGTTGACTAATTAAGCAAACCATTAATGGGCCTTATGAGTTATATCCTTGTTATGAATTTTGCCATATATGGCAACTCTCTCCGACTCTCTCTCTCTCTCTCTCCCTCTTTTTTTTTTTAAAGCAAAATTTCTTTTATCACGTTATTAATTAATTGTTTTCTAATTTTCTCTCACAAAAATTTAAAACTCATTTATGATTCATATGGTATGATTATATGAAATAATCTCATATCATGGTTTAAAATTTTTTTTTCTTTTTTTGAAAAATATACATATTCCTTAAACTACCACACAATTTGTAATGCATCTCCAAACTTTTAATTGAAATAATATTCCCTCAATCTACTAGGGAATTAGACTGAACCCCTTTTGTCTTACAAAAAGACAAAAAAGACTAAATAGTTTTCAATAAGACAAAAATATCATTATAAATTCCGTAAAAAATAAATAAACAGAGTACCACGAGACCCATAGTGGCTGCTTTGTTTATAAAAATATATTTTTAAAATGTTTTTATTTTTATTTTTTTTTATTAAGGTATTTTAGTCATTTGGAGTACATTGCAAGTTTTTAGTAGTTTGAGAAGAACATTACTTCAATTGATAGTTTGGGGAGGGGGTACATTGCAAATTGCCTTTTAATTTGAGGGAGATATATGTACTTTTTTTCTTTTTCTTTTTCTCATTAATTAACTAAAAGGACATTGAAAATACGATATGGCTCACATGCTGTTATTTGTATACTATAGTATAAACAACGGTTAAAATTAAATATCAAAGTTGAATTACTTTGAGAAACTTTTAATAGAATAGATAAAATGAAGAAATATTTTGAGAGATTTAATATTGACCGTTGCTCAAACTACGGCTTACGTGCTGTTATTTTAATAACAGCATGTAAGCCGGATTCTTGAAAATATAATACATACATAGTTGTACTCAAACTGAACCGGGCCAAACTGAGCATGTACATCGTAGACTACTCGCATGGTCTGAATGAAAATTGATATGGCATTAACTTGGTTCGAGCTCGATTCGAGTTTGGAACCTCCTGATTGAACTCGACTTGTTTTTCTCTCAAGGAGTTCCAGCTTGGCTCAAACCCGGCAAACAATGGCCAAATAAACGAGTTGAAGTCGTGCCAAGCTCGATCTCGATTCGAGCTTGGAACCTCCTAATCGAACTCAACTCGTTTTTCTCTCAAAGAATTCTAGCTTGGCTCAAACCCGAAAAACAAAAGCCAAATAAACGAGTCAAAGTTGAACCAAGCTCGAGCTCGTCTTAATTTTTTTTACACAATTTGTGATCAAATTCATCCATCAAAAAATAAATCCTGACAAATTTCAGAATAAGCAACTGCAAGTTTATACAAATGCTAACTTCAATCAATTAAGTTAAAGCTTATAACTTACAAATTATAGCGCTTAGACGTGAACATCAATTTGAAAACAGGAGCTAATTTACAACTTTACATATTACAATTTACAACTACTCAAAATTTACTCTTAGACCTCATTTGGTTTGCAAAATTGGTATTTCATTAGAAAAATGAATAGCTATTACTATGAATAGAGGATAGTGAAATTGAATAATTATTCATATTCCTTAATTTGGTAACAACACATATTTTAAGTGGAGCTTTTCTTTTTTTTCTTTTTTTCATTTGTAAGTTTAAAATAAAAAGAAAAAAACCGGGGCATTATTTTGAAAAGTGCAGCCTATTCCTTCCGGAATAACTATTCCTCTAATTTTTTTGAGGAATAGTTATTCCTATGTGTAAGAGATTAGTGATTCTCACATGAATAATCATTCATAGGAATAGGCTCTCACCAAACAAATGAATAACTATTCTTATGGAAGTCATCCCATTTCATAGGTCTATTCCGCAAACCAAACGAACCTTAGTCTACAAGTCATAATTACAACATAATTCTCCAAATAAAATTGCACCTGTTAAACACAGATTTGTTCAAATGCAAAAGTCAATTTGACAGTTCATATCACAACATACCATCATAAGTTCATTACCAAAAACACCTAAACATTATTAACTTACATGGTTTGTGACTTAGGGTCTTTTTAAGATTGCGTTTGAAATGCCTAAAAGTGTTTTTAACACTCAAAAAGTCCGTTTGAAGAAAAAAATATTCATTTGGTAAAAAAAATAAAAACGCTTTTAAAGGTCTAAAAAGCCTAAAAATTGTCAAAACGTACTTTTGGCAAAAACTTAAAAATGAAGCTTTTGCCAAAAAGTACTTTTTGACTTAAAATCTCTATTTTTCAAACAGGCTATTAGTGACCAAATGGCACTTCAAAATCAACAATCACCAAGTCAACAAATCACCTATTAAAAAGGCAGCAAATCCAAATTAGAACCAAAAAAAAAAAAACAACAACAACAATCAACACTCAACAATCACTAATCAGCAAGCAATATAAAGGTAACCTATTAAAAAGGCAATAAATCCAAATCAATTTATATCACTCACAATCTCATGACATCATAATTCATAGACAGAAAAAACTAAAACATTTTTAACTCGCAAGAAAATATACTTTGACTTCCTAAACTATCGCTTATTTTTTAATTGCATCTCTAAACTTTAAAGGGAATTTAGATATAAACTCCTTAGGTCAACGCGCATTCATTAAAAACTCCCTAGGTATTTTTTTTTTCGAAAATTTAGTCCATAGGTCAATCAAAACTACAAGAAACTCCTTACTGTTAAAAATTTTTAACACCCGTTAGGGCCACTCAAAACTCCCCGTTTTACCTTATTAACATATTAATTTTTTATTAAATTAATTTTAAAAGTTAAATCAAAAAAAAAAAATTGACCACCACCCCTGGCCACCCCCCCAACCCCTATGGGTTGGC
>NC_081547.1:10100774-10118480 GCF_901000735.1 Corylus avellana | reverse complement strand
TTTATATAATATATTTTTATAATTATAATTATAAAATATTTATACATATAACATAATTACTTGATCATTAAATCACAATTTTTTTAAAAAATAATTAAATCACAATTTGAGTATTAATATATTATCACTATAATTTATATGATTATATCATATAATCACTTGATCATTAAATTACAATTTTTTTAAAAAAAATAATTAAATCACAATTTGAGTATTAATATATTATCACTATAATTTATATGATTATATCATATGCGATTGATCATTAAATCATTTGATTATATAATAACAAATTATATATATATAATATGACATAACTCATAAGTATACTAATTCATACTAATACAACAATTAAATATCTAGAGACTTATTTCCAATGTATGTTATAAACTTATAAGTCTATATATGTTATAAGTCTATATAAGTTTACATATGTATATGAATAATATAAATGTATAATATCAATACTTAATCATATGATTCAATGACAATTCAAATATTTTATTCAAGACTTCAAGTGAATCATATTATTAATATACAATAATGATATGATTCGTATAATATCAAATTAAGTAATTGACATTGGATTAAACAATGACCAATGTGTTACTTATAAACACAATTTAAGTATTAATGTATTATCATTATAATTTTAGTAATTTATATATTATCACTATAATTGATATGATTATATCACATGATGACTTGATCATTAAATCATATGATTATATAATAATAAATAATGCATATATAATATGACATAAGTCATAAGTCATAAGTCATAAGTCTACAAGTTAATCATATGATTCATGTACAATGATAATCACAATTGATTCAATTGAATTAAACAATATATTACTTATAACTACAAGTCTACAATTTAATTAAAGCATCATTAGATACTTTAGGAATTTAGGATTTAAAAGATATTAAAAATACAAGAAAAAAAAATGAGGGTAAAAAAAACCCCAAAAAAATAAGCCCAAAAAGCCCTAAAGAAAGCCCAAAAAGCCAAAAAAAAAAAAGGCCAATTTTAAAAAAGCGGTTAGCGGGCGGTTATCTATTTCGCTAACCGCTAACCGGTGGTTAACCGCTAACCGCTAACCGTTAGGCGGTTAGCGGTTACGGTTAGTGAAATCTACTAACCGCTAAGGCGGTTACGGTTAGCAGTTATTGTCACTAACCGCTAACCGTAACCGCCTTTGCACCCCTATTTTTGAGGGTTTTGGATTTGATTTTTTTTTTTCAAAATTAAATCTGTCAATTTCAGGAAGCCACACCCATAGACTCACCACTCTACCATGATCATGGGTCCCTCCATTGCCAGCAGCCACCAGTCATGCCTCCATCCAACCTCCACATGCCCGACAGTAGATCTCATAGGCGTCGACGCGTGGAGCGCCCTACATAGCACATGCCACCTTCCTCTACCCATCACCATTGCCGCCGACCTCTTTTGACGTTCCCCCGTCAACCACTGCCAACGCGTGGCCCTCACGCGCCTACGAGTGGCTTCCATGCACCAGGCCAGGCTGCCTTCCTCCTCCTTGTCTAGTGCCGGTGGTGTTGTCCTGTTATTTTATTTTCTGTCTCTTTATTTTTCCCTATATATTTATGTTCTTTGTGTTTCATTTTTTTGCTAGTTTTTTGTACTAGCCTCCTTTTCCATTTCTGACGTAGTGTTTCTTCTCCTTTCCGACTATTGATGGTTGACTTTGTTCTTTTTTACCAACTACTGATGGTCGTTTGGGGTTTTGTTCCGTTTATGGAAGGTTGCCATATTTAACAGCCTCCTTTGGCCTTTTCAGTTAGCTTGATGGGTCAAGTCATTTATTTGATTCATTTTCGACTGTTTTTAGGAAATTTTTGTTGCATTTGTCGTTTGTTTTCTTGTAATTTCCATCTTCGCTCTCTTCACATTGAACCAAAAAAAGAAGAAGCATTTTCTGCAAGACCCCACATCACAAGTCATACAAGCGAAGGGAAGATGATAGAATTAAACACACTCATATCTAACTACGTGAGGAAATGGTTCATATGTAACTCTTTGAATGTTATCGTCCAAATCAATTTTCAGATCCACACTATATTCTGACAAATCACGTCCCTCTCCAGTCTCCACTACTCGATTCATTAAAACTTTCTCAACTAGACAATGATTATCTTTATTTTCCATCTCCAAAATGCGTTCTCAATCGCAATCCTCTTCACTTTCTCTTTCATCATGAATGACAAATTCTTCCTGTGTTTGATAATTTCTTCGTAATCTATTAGTTATTTGCTTCAAAAAAATGTCACATCACATTTAAAAATACCTTAAAAAAAATTTAATTCTCTTTATATCATTTTTAATATAAAACAAACCTTAGCAACAAAAAGTCAAATCGCCAACAATCTTATTGTCAAAAATAATATACAGGGTGTCTTGATCAGATGATGTTTATAATGACTACGGGTTGTACGAAATAAATTAATTTGTAATACAAAAATTTATGTGTAGAATTTCTTTAATTTTAATTTATTGTTTTGGAAATATAATAAATATTATATTAATAAAATATCAACTCTAGTCTTAATTGATATTTAAAACATTCTATTTTAAAAATTATATATATATATAAAAAAAATAATAATAATAAAAAAAAAAAAAGGAGTTGGGAGGTTTGATGCTTGTTTGGATGACACTTTTTTTGGATTTGTTTTGAAATTAGGCTTTTTCGATTTTGTAAAAATTTTTGGTTCAAATTTCTGGAATGCAAAAATTTGCATGTTGACCATGAAGTACAATTTTCATTTTGAAATCATCATTTTATGTGAATTCCAAAATTGTAGGTAACATTAAATGTCAATTATTGGGTCCTGATTTTCACCCAAGTGTTCAATTATGTTGTCCTAATATGTTTCAAAGAAATGATTACCGAAGATCAACTTCGGCTTTGAAAAACTAGCAAACCATTACTTCATGCATGCTGTTGAGTGAGAAATTGTTTTTTTTTTTTTTAAGCAAAAATGTAAACTATCAAGCAAATAAAATGTGCATGCATACGTTTTGATATATTTTTGTTTTTTCTAACAATGACTAATAAATGCATTTTGCTTTCAATTGGGTGAGGTTAGGAAAGATTGCATTTGATAACGATCTATTTTGAGGCAAGTTTTTGCTATGTCATGTATTTTGCTCCCCAAAAAGGTAGCTTAATCGGTTGGAACCACACTTAATAAAGTGGAGATCACTAGTTCAAATCCTTCTCCCCTCTCTTGTTAAGACATGTCAAAAAAAAAAAAAAAAAAAAAAAATACTAAGGGGTAATTACCTTTTGCCCCATTAACTATAGCGTCATAAAAATTTCGATTTCATCAGTCAAAGGGGTTAAAATTGACGGTCAACAATCATGTGCAAGTCATGTACAATTCTATTTTTTTTTCCCACTTTTGCCCTTATTTTAAATAATAGGTAACTTTTTCAATAATTATTTTGCCTATTTTACTTAGATATGGCATGGAGCGGATATGGGGTTACTTGTGCAGCCAGATTTGAATAGGTGGTCATCTTCTTCGATTGCATTATCACCACCATTCCAGTAGTTTTATTGTTCCATGTCAAGTGGAGTAAAAAAGTTGGTCACACATTTGACAAGTGAGATTTGGAGTAAAACAGTAAAGAATATTGGAGTAAAAAAGGTTGGTCTGAGCTGAGATGGGATTTGATTTGATTCATTTATTGTGAATTGTCCCATTTGATGCCAGAAATCAGATCAAATCTTCATGCAGGGAGCATTGAAATTGCCATCCATTTCGAGTCTTTAATGGGTAAAGCTTCCACTTCCGTCAGGTTTTGATATTCTCCAAATTGGTGTAAACTCATCACATTCTTCAATGCTTTATTGATTGATGATCTTGACAATCCGCAAAAGCAGGAAAATGTGTAAACTCATAATCTTATATTTTAAATAAATAAATAATTCCTCCCTCATTATATTGTTCAACTTGATATGTTGGTTGATTTTTTATAAATTCAGTATTGAATCTGAAACTTCTATGTCTCATATTGCTTGGCGTAATGTCATGGTTATTATTATTTTTTTCAAATCTACATGCAAGCTTAATGAAAACAAAAAAAATCAACCAAAAAAAAAAAAAACCAATTGTAGCACAACTACATCAATCATATTGAGACACATTTCAATTACAATTAAAAATTAAATTATAAAAACAGCCAAATAAAAACAAAGGGGTGGTCCCTTCCTTGTTTGGCAAGCACTTTTTTTTTTTTTTTTTTTCCCTTTTTCAAATCCAAATTTTATGATTTCATAAATTATTCTGTTTAATATGTCTAAGTAAAAATAAGTTTACAATGCGCTTGGTCATGGTGACTCCCACTACACGTTACACTAACGGTCAAAAACCATTCCCCTTATTTTTTCGTTAAGGAGCTAACATTGTGGAAATAGATATACACATAATACAACAAATAGGCAACCATCTTCAATAGATTTTCAAACAATGGTGCGCCCGAGCTACATATAATATCAAACCATGCATTACCGTGATCCTACTAAAAAGAGATCAATTACCAAAAAAAAAGAAATTATCCTTCCAGCAAATTTAACAGCAAACGACATATAAGTTTAACAGCAAAAGACTAGCAACAACCAGTTCCCATTAATGCAATGCCACCAAAACGCACTTCAAGCAAATAAGAGCACTAATATTAGGAGTACTCCTAGGCAACATAAACAACACAAGATCGAACCAACACAGCATCGTACTGCAGTATTGAGCCACTGGTTGCCCAATGCACCGCTATTACCATGTTCACCCTCTTCTAAGACATCAGCCGACGGTGTTGATACATTTTCCAACTCATCTTCCCAATCTACTCGCCCTTGCTGGGACGTGGGTGGCGGCAAATTTTGTAGTAGCTCATCTTCCCAATGGAAACTACCTCGATGATTCTGCAAGAACACCAATTGAGCATGGATATAATACCAATGTATTAAAAAAATAAATACAAGCATATTAATAGTTGAAGCAAAAACATTGCATACCTTGTAAAGGGGACACTTGTAAAATCGCCTCATGTAGTTTCTGTCGGTCCTAGAAACGAGTAGTTTCATCAGTCCAGCACCACATGGACATTGCATCTCAAGCTCCATAACTAATTTATTTAACACATTCATAAAGCCAACCAAAATGACATACATGTACAATATAAGGAGTACGACCAGATTGCGGAATACAAGAACAATTATTAAAATGGCATAGATATAGGTATGAGACCACAAGTTTTGATAATTATACATAGCAATCACCAAAATGACATAGTCATATATGCGTCCACAGCTGACATAATTATACATAGCAAATACCAAAATAACGTATGCCATCCATAGCGAGCATGTTGGCACACACAAAAGTAGTTTAGCACAAGTAAATGTGCTATAATGGCGAGTCATACAAAGAAATAGTCTCATTACACAACACATACCATAAACTAATAAACGGTACTGTAGGTACCGTAACAAAACATGAACTATATCACCATAGTTCCATTGCAATACCCAACACCACGTCAATTCGGCCCAGGCCTATTATCCCACATCAACTGCGCAATTTGGTCCCTAGTGTTTGCCATGTTCAAAGCAGAAGCATCAGAGAAGTCATAGTGGTTGGGGTAATCAGCACCATCGCCAAGAATCACAGGAGGGGCATGTTCAAAGAACATATCATTCCGGTCAGCTTGTCGGATGAAGTTGTGTAGTGTGCAGCATGCATTGACTACAAGGGGCTGGCGACAGACTTTGTACTTAGGCATGCCGTTCAAAACATGGAAGCGTGTTTTCAGCACTCCAAAGCATCGTTCAATCACCATACGGAGTGAGGAATGACGGTAGTTGAACAATTCCTTGAACCCCTGCGGGTCCCCACCATTACGGAAATCTTGTAGGTGATATCTCTCCCCACGATAGGGCGGAAGATAACCCATATAGCATGGAAACCCCGAATCAACCAAGTAGTAGTGATCTGAAAATTACCATGCAATACGTGTCATGATTGAGACCAAAGTTTAAAACATAAACATAGTTAATAGAGTTGGTTCGTGTAGTGAAGAATGCTCACCTTCAGGCGCTGTAGGAAATTCATTTTCAGGTCTCGTTATAGCATCGTAGAAGACCCTCGAGTCATTAGCGGTTCCCTCCCACCCGGTATACACGAATGTGAACATCATGTCGAAGTCACATGCGCACACCACATTTTGAGACACGACCCCCTTCCTCCCCCTGAAGGCATTTTGTTTCTGCGCCGGGACCCAAGCTTTGATATGGGTGCCATCAATAGCTCCAACACAATTCTACCATACCAGTAATTGTCAATCAGTGTAATGATAAAGTATGGCCCCAAAGTCAAGCATATAATTGAAATTACATATTACTATTGTTTCATACTTGAAACCAGGGGTAATATTTCGGATTTTCTTGGATGTATGGGTGCACACCGTCAACATTCCTAGGCCTTATAATGCTCTTGCCCAAGTTGCATAAAGCCCTCATGACACACTTGAAATGGCGTGAAATGGTCTCGGTGGAGTGTTGGAACCTGTCCGCCGCAACCCTCATCCCTTGGCGGTGCCCAACTATCAAGCAAAATATGGCTAGCGATTCTTCCACACTAACGGTGCGAGTATCTTGTATGTAGTTCTCCTTAAGGACATCTGCTAAGGAGCTAAAAGTATCTCTTTTCATGCGAAATAGCTCGTAGCAAGTGCCCAGATGCCCATGTAATACCTCATGCACGAATGCAGCACCCGTGAGGGCTGACGTGCGCTGGGGTATCCTGTCCACTTCGTTTTCTTCATCACACAAAGACTCAATGTGAAGCAAATTCAAGAACATCTCCTCAAACCAGTCATCGTCATCCATGACATGGTCAACAGCACCATAGAAAACAAAATTTGGGACATTTGGGTTCATCCTGTTTGGAAAATGTATAAAATGGCAACGTTAAACACAAATGATTGTAATTACATGGTCATTACCAAATATTTTGCCATTTTTAATATTGTTGTTATCTCTCTTTTTTTGTTTTTTTTTTCCCCTCTGCACAGTAAGGAGATAGAACAATTTATTAGTGCAAGTATGGTTCTTTCAAATACAACAAACGATCGGTGTTCCCTTTTGATTGGTGGTATGTCGTGGATTTGTGTTAGTCGGTACTGTTATATCTATCAAGTGACCCACAATTAAATTAAATTATTAAATAATAATATGTAGTAAGTCATAATGTGACTTGTAACATTAATTTTTGAAAAATATATAATAAGTTATTATTTTATGAATAAATTAATACATAAAAAATTTCTTGAACCGAATTCTTAGACAAAACAGTTGTATGCTCGTCAAATGATCAGTGCAAGTATTGATTATTCAATATTGGGTACAGATGGTTTAACCCATTTTACACAATTTCTTAACTATTCTCATTTTAACACGAGTTAAGGTAATTACAACAATTAAATAAAGTAAAAAAACCAAAAAAATTGAATTAGGTTTTGTAGTGCGAATATAATCGTTAACTTTTTGTTCTTGAACAATTTTTTTAGGTAAAAAGTAATCCTAACAAATGAATATCAAAATAAATTTTTTGATATTGTTATAATATTAATATTAATTAAATAACTTAATTTATTATTTGTTTAGTATTTTTTTTTTGTGGTGGTGGTGAACATTGATTTAACATGCTATTAACACGTGTTGGGCTTTACGGGTTTAGACGATAATTTTTTTTCCCATCTTGTAAAATGGGCAATTTAAACACAAAGTGAATTATACTTTTCCTACTCTTATGAACTTCAACTATTGTGTGGTCATTTAACATATCTACCTACTAAAATAGAAGCATACAACAAAATCTATTGCAAAGTAGAACTCAAAACAATTACAATCAAAAGCTTTTAATTTCAAACCACGTATTTATATTAGTTTTGGTACTTGGATATTCAACAAGTGTTAATTAGATAATTTTTTTTAAGTGTTTTGCATATCTTTTATTATATATTGTCAATTTTCGTTTTTAAAAATCACAAATATTTTTTTTTTGGGGTTTTTAAACGAAGGTAGCAAATCTTTCTTTTTCTGTTTTTAAGAATTTCTATAAAATTTAAGATATTTTAACATATATACACTTAAGATTATTGATACATTACTCCGTAGCTACAGTCTTAAACTAACGCTTATATTGTTTTAAGCATAAATTAACTAACTCTAGAAATTGAGATACAAAACACTTTAAAAAATCAAATAGGCAAAGTAAACACAAGGTGAAGTATACTTTTCCTACTCCTATGAACTTCAACTATTGTGTGGTCATTTAACATGTCTACCTACTAAAATAGAAGCATACAACAAAATCTATTGCAAAGTAGAACTCAAAACAATTACAATCAAAAGCTTTTAATTTCAAACCACGTATTTATATTAATTTTGGTACTTGGATATTCAATAAGTGTTAATTAGATAAATTTTTTAAAGTGTTTTGCATATCTTTTATTATATATTGTCAATTTTCGTTTTTAAAAATCACAAATATTTTTTTTTTTTTTTTGGGTTTTTTAAACGAAGGTAGCAAATCTTTCTTTTTTCTGTTTTTAAGAATTTCTATAAAATTTAAGATATTTTAACATATATACACTTAAGATTATTGATACATTACTCCGTAGCTAAAGTCTTAATATAACTCTTATATTGTTTTAGATAACTCTTATATTGTTTTAAGCATAAATTAACTAACTCTAGAAATTGAGATACAAGGGATAAAATAAAATGGGAAATTTGAACACAAAGTGAAGTATATTTTGCTATTCCTATGAACTTCAACTATTTGGGTGGTAATTTGTGTTTAGCTCTTATATTGTTAAATAGGCATAATTCCTATGAACTTGACCTATTCCTAATTTGTGTTTAACTCTTACATTGTTTTAAGCATAAACTAAGTCTACAAATTGAGATACAAGGGAGAAAATAATCATTACCAGACAACAATGTTCATTCTAATATTAATATAATGTACTAGAAGATAGAAGGATACAAGTATTATTAACAATAATCATAGGATTTCCAACCAGACAAACTAGCAAACCATAACAAATGGAGAAAGTTGAAGATAAAACAGGAGGTAAACAAGAAGCAGGGTATAGAAGATAAATCAAACATGTCACATTAGTTAAGTGCAAGAAGTTCAAGCAAATATAAAAAAGGTGCCAGTGGCACTAATATTACATGCCAATTGTTCTTGGAAATAAGCAAATATAAAGGTGCCAGTGGCACTAATATTACATGCCAATTGTTCTTGGAAATAAGCAAATATAAAAAAGTGCCAGTGGCACTAATATTACATGCGAATTGTTCTTGAAAAATAACATAATTAAACAAGCCGACAAACCCATAGAAACATGCTGAAAAAACAAACAATGCCATAAGTAGCATTAGAAACGGTCCAACACTGGACTATGCAGTCAGCATGCATACAAACTTAAACCACAAGCCCAACAACATAGTTACAGCTTCTCAATCCAAGCCTTCTTCCTTTGTGGAGGTAGTGCAATAAAACCATTACGGACATTCTCATCCCTAAAGAGCTCAAATGCCCTAAAATACCTATCATCATCTAGGTTGGGGGCAATCCCATCCAACATGCCAATGGCCCTACTCATGCCATTGGAAAAAGATGCACCACTACCCCCAGCACCTGCACTACCTTCCCCACTACTCATTCGCAGTTGATCTTGTAACAAGATTTCTTTCTTCAAACGGCTAACCTCGGTAAACTCTTTTAATGCATCACTACGAAGAGAATCTATATGAGATTTACCCTTACCTTTCCTCTTTAGTTCTGTGCTAGGCCCAGAACTATCAACTGGACGCTTACCACGTCCGTTACCCCCAATGACTATACCCCTATTTTGAGCAGGAGGTTGGCCACTCCCCTGACTCGAACCACCCACAGAACCAAGAAACTCCCCACTCACACTGTTATCAACAGCCGCATTGGTTGCTTGACTAACATGCATTCCAAACCGCAAGAGTTGCTCATTCAACTCGTCCTCTTCGTCACTACTCGGTGGTGTCCTAGCGGATGAATGGCGGAGGACCCCAGTGGCTGTTGAGCCATTGAAGAGTAGACCCAACATTTCGTAGTTTGGACAGCCCTTCCTTCGAAAACGACTAGCCTTCGGCTTGATCTAGGACAGACGAAAAAATAAAAAATAAGAACGCTTCTGTGTGACCTCAAATTAGAGTGTGAGAACTGATATATTAGGCAAGGGTTACCGAACTTTACCCTAAGATACTGCTGCCACTGGGTCTCAGTCCCCTGGACTGTGTTTGATACTGGGTCCCAACCAAATCCAGTTCTGTGCTGGAGTAGGTCAGAGAAGTCACGGTGGTTCATCCTAAGTCTGGAAAATTTAGTCCGACACTGTACGGCAGTGTAGGTCCGACCGGTCATTGTAGAAAGCTGGGAAGCTATAGGCGACCACAAGTTCATATTAACTGACCCATTCACTATTCTCCCCGTATTGGACAATTCGACCAACATTTGCACAA
Source organism: Corylus avellana (assembly GCF_901000735.1). Lineage (NCBI taxonomy): Eukaryota > Viridiplantae > Streptophyta > Magnoliopsida > Fagales > Betulaceae > Corylus > Corylus avellana. The sequence goes on along the minus strand of NC_081547.1, from coordinate 10,107,879 downwards.
ACATACGTTCAAACTCAGGAGACCAAAGTGATGGGTCCTCGCCTTCAGCGGGTTCCATCTATGCATAAATATACCAACGTAAAAAAAAAAAAAATGTTCATGTCTACATCTTATGAAGAATTGCATTTCACTGCCAAACAACAAAAAAAAAACCCGAATAGCTCGTGTGAGGCATACCTTACGTCTTTTGTAGGAGATGGGTGTCTCTGGATCCCGAGATCGCTTGCTACTCCTTGTCCAATACGCCTGCACAAATATAGGTCACAGTGTGTGTAAATGATATAGAAACTAAACAAATTGAACGAAAAAGAGCATAGAAATTGAGAGGGAGTGCGATTATAACCTTCCAAGACCGTGTCTTCGAAGGGGTGCCCGTGTCCGTAGATGCTGAAATGATACAGGGTCGCCGTTGCTTACGAGGTGACTGCGGAATAGTTGTAACGGAGTAGCTATTGGAGGATTTCACAAACCCCTCTGAAGAAAGGTCTATGAAGATGGGCTTCTGCATGTCGTTGTGGAGGAGGATTATATGGACGGGTGATTACTATTCACATATCAGCTCAGCTCCAGGGAAAGTGTACTAGGTATTGATGAGGACTCCATTAGCGCGCGGCTCGGGGTGGAAGAAGTTGAGGGCATACGTATTGCAGAGGACGCTGGAGAAGACGGGTGTAATTGCCCATTGAAAAAATGCATCGCAGCTCTGGTTTGTGGAGATAAGCCAAAATGGTTCAGACAATGGGTAAACAGATCAACGATGATTGAAAGGGCACGTTGTGCTCACATATCTGGTATGGACGGCCCACATTTGTTCAAAAAAAAATGGACGGTCTGATGAGCATGCACAAATCAGGATGCCACTAGACATACGCGGTTCGCAATTCACGCAATGGGTGTGATTCGGTGTGGTGTAGGTGCATGGCAAAAGTCTGCGCGAATAGATCACATACGTTTGTTAGGCACAAGTTACATGATGGGTGAGGTGGCGTCCATCCACGAGTCGATGGTCAAGAATTTCATCCCTTTACCGTGAGTGCAAGTCCATCCTAAAATTCTCTAACTCTGAAAACGGACGGTCAGATGAGGTTTGAAAGAAATCGGACGATGCTCAGCTAATGTTGGAATTCCCGCACATCAGTTGTGCTTTTCGTTGGATTCGCCAGCTTTCACGGCAGCCAACGCATGGAGAACGTGCGTTGGTTGCTGTTGTAAATCTTGCAGTGGATTTTGTTCAAGCTTCTATTAACTTTTGACAGCAGTGGCGCATGATTCCGTGGGTCGCGGATTTGAATGGAATTACAGGGACCTGCCACATGTCACCCTTAGCATTACCGAATACCGACTGACGGTTAGGATTAAAGTACCTTTTTTCTTACAGATGCATCTCGTCTCCCAAGCCGAGTTCAGCGTGACATTGGGTACAGGTGATTTTAATTCATTGTTGCAGAGCCGCCTGACCAAATTTTGATCTTCACGCCAAGTAGTAAATCAGCTGTAGTGGGTTGGTGTGTCGGTGCGTGTGAGTCGATGGGCAGTAATTATTGGGCCTTGTTTCTAAATCCCTGTAGAAACTGTAGAACACTGGCCTTAAAATCAGGGCTGGTCGTGCTTGGGGTTCGAGTGTGCGAACGGGCCGGTTTTGGAATTTGGACCTGGATCAAATTTTGGAATTAAATTCCAGTTGGGTTTTGTGACGAACGGGCCAAACACCAAATATGCATGGGTTTTTTAAAATTTCCAAAACAAAAACAAAATCTGGCCCATCCAAAGGCCTAAACATTTGGTATTTGGTAAAGTTCACGTACTACCATCTAATTGAACAATATTTATTTCAAAATTTTAATTACAACAATGTCTTACCTAAATTTCAATCAAATTACCAACGTCCTTTCCGTCAAATAAAACCATCAATATCAAAAGACACGTGTATAATAATCCTTTCTTTGAAATATTCAAGGCTATTTAAGGTTGGACTCAGCGAGACGGTTAGTAGAAGATGGCATGAGAGACCCTCATGGGGGAGTCCATCCCTCCCTCCCCCTTTTTTTGTTCTTTCTTTCATTTTCTTTGCTATGGTTTAATTTTGGAACTCAGCAGCAGTGTTTACATTTAGCAACAGCCGTCCCTTCCACCTCTTCTTTTGGCTTCTCCTCGCGCTTGGATTTTGTCGATATTTTGCTGAGAAACTTATATCGACTCCTTGTGTTGCTGATCTACTCTTTTGCTGCTGGCCCAAGCCCGTTCGCGTTACTACACACTTCTTTTTGGTGCTACTGTGCCCTGTAGACACCAGACATTTTCTCTCTTCTTTTTGGCACGCACCGGATGTGGTTTGTGCGAGCCAAAGTATGGATCTCACGCACCAGGTTTCCTCTGCCATTTTCTTGCTGGATCTTGCCATTGATGGTGGTTTTCTTTGTTTTGTTGTGTTATCCTAGCCTTTGTACTGAGCAGAGATCATTTCGATGTGAGGGGTTTGTCTCACGGCCGAGTCAATAAATCTTTTTTTTTAGGAATAAGATCTACCCATGTATTCATATATAGTAGGGGTGTCAATGCGCCTTATAATATATTTTTATAATTATAATTATAATAATATTTATACATATAACATAATTAATTGATCATTAAATCACAATTTTTTTTTAGATAATTAAATCACAATTTGAGTATTAATATATTATTACTATAATTTATATGATTATATCACATGATCAATTGATCATTAAATAATTTGATTATATAATAACAAATTATACATATATAATATGACATAACTCATAAGTCATAAGTATGCAAGTTCATACTAATACAACAATTAAGTATCTAAAGACTTAGTTACAGTGTATGTTATAAACTTATAAGTCCATATATGTTATAAATTATAATTATACATGATACATATATGGAATTATGCATATTGAATAATATAAATGTATAAGACCAATACTTAATCATATGATTCAATAACAATTCAAATACTTATTAAAGTTAATCATATTATTAATGTATAATGATAATGTGATTTGTAAAAATGTGTTACTTATAACCACAATTGAAGTATTAATGTATTATAATTATAATTTATTTAATTATATAATAACAAATTATACATATATAATATGACATAACTTATAAGTCATAAGTATACAAGTTCATACTTATACAACAATTAAGTATCTAGAGACTTAGTTCCAATGTATGTTATAAACTTATATCCATACATGTTATAAATTATAATTATACATTATACATATATGCAATTATGCATGTTGAATAATATAAATGTATAAGATTAATATTTTTTTTTTTTTGATGAAATTTCACGAGCATAAAGCTCTTAACCATTGAGCATACAACTATGAATGTTAAAAAGTCATAAAAATGACTTTAAGCTTCCGCCAACCCATGTACAATTATATTTAAGAAACAGGTATGATTCATGCAGATTAGATCTAGGACATGGGTAGCCCAAACATAAAAACAAAAATAAAAAACAACTATAAACTAAAAATCCGTCCGTGAGAATTAAGCCCCCACATCGGTCTACTCCATCCTCAACCCGAAGGCCAAGACAACAAATCTATCCTCAACCCAAAGGCCAGGACAAACAAAAAAAAATAAAAAACAAAAACCCTACAAGCAGTAGAGGAGGAGCACGACATCGTAGACATTCCTTCGGAAGATACGCCTTGGCCGAAAAAGACGATCAGATCTAAGGTTGAAGAAAGTAAATCTGGATCTAGATCTACAAACTAGATCTAAAGTAACCCGCAAAAAACGGAGACCGGAGGAGCATACAGAGAAGACACTAAACACTGCTACCGTGAAAGGGGAGGAGGAAAGATCTAGATCTAGATCTTCCCTCCTCTTGAAATTTTTATTGGTGTTGTCTAGAAAAAGAGAGAGAGAGAGAGAAATTCTAGAGAGAATGCATAACCTCCGTATAAGATCAATACTTAATCATATGATTCAATAACAATTCAAATACTTATTAAAGTGAATCATATAATTAATGTACAATGATAATGTGATTCGTATAATATCAAATTAAGTAATTGACATTGGATTAAACAATGTGTTACTTATAAATACAATTGAAGTATTAATCTATTATCATTCTAATTTTTATGATTATATAATAACAAATTATACATATTGTTGTGCATACACTTGTGAGGTTTGTGTCCCACATTGAGAAAGTGTAAAGAATAAGAGTGGTTAATATATCTAAGTGGACCCAAGTCAATTAGCTTAAGCTTTTGAGATAGAAGTAATGTCCTAATATGTATATTAATTTACTCTTGTTTAACTCTCCTTAGTGTTTGTCTCCCCAACAATATTTGTTGTGTGGTGCCTTGAATTACTCAAGTCTTGAAGTAGGGCCCGCCTGACTTTGGAATGCCAAGCTTGTCATGGAGTCTTTGGGCTATTCTTTTGGAATTTTACGAGCCACAATTTTCTTCTTTCCATATTGGCTTTTGTTGGTTTACTACTCCAATTTGAAGTTCACGTATCTTTACTCCAAGTTGTACAAGGAGTTGCTAGCCAACTTTGAACCTCTATAAAAGGGAGGCTTTGCAACATAGTGATGGGGGAGAAAAATTTAGAAGCCGCATCTCATTAGAGTGTTCTCACTTTGTTGTGCCTTATGGCACTTAGAGAAGAAGAGAGTTTTCATTGTTAATTTTGTCTCTCTTTTGTATTTTTCTCTTTTTGTGAGATGAGATTTTGGTGTATTGGGACTTTGAGTTTTGAGTGGTTTTCTCCCTACTCCTTTATACTCCATCTTTTGTTAGTGAATTTCTTCTGGGTCGTCTCTGCCAGTGGATGTAGGCTTGTTAAGCCGAACCACTTAAATCTTGGTGTTTTGTGTGATTGATCTATTTTCTATTATGCTATTTTTTGCTTCTTTGGGATCCTGTAATTTTAATTTCGTGCACACCAAGTGGTATCAAAGCATGTGTTCTTTATTTTGCAGGATGGCTTTTGCAACATTTGAAGAAGAAAAGTTTAATGATCGGAATAGTTTCAGTCTTTGGCGTATCAAGACGCGTTATTTAATGCGACAACAAGGTTTGGGGAAGATTTTGCATGGCAAGGTGACATCATCAAGAGAGGAGCATTTCATGTCGCATCTATATTATTTTAGTGCGTTTGAGAGCATCATGTATGTTATAGAGTGCATTCGTCCAGATGTTTCACATGCAGTCAGCGTTGATAATCCTAGCAAGGTTTATTGGCCGACAGTGAATTTGATATTTCGTTATTTACGAGGTGCTACAGATGTTGGTTTAGTCTTTGACAGAGACAGTGGTATCTGATGTGGTATTTTTGTGACAAAAAATATCAATAATAAAAAATAACCACTCACAATAGTACGAATCCTGTAGGATAGGGTTATATTGAGGGTGTTGAACCTCAAGGACTGCAGGGGTTTAATTATCAAAATTAAAAGATCAAAGTTAACTTAATTAAAAGAGAGTGATTTGTTTGTGTGAATTTAAAGTGCATAAGATAAACAGAAATAAAGGAAGTAAATATATGAGAGAGAGAGTAGGGTATTGATTTCACCACTATCCGTACATCAATGGTTAATCATATTTAATTCTAGCAATTCTTTCTATGCATGTTATAATTTAAACAAGAAAACATATAAATTCATGTAATCAACGGAATAGCATAACCCATCTTTGGTTGGCACGGATCGTCTACCTAAATTACATTAAACTAGGGTGTAGTACGATCCGTCTTTCCTAGGTATGGTCTATCTAACCCTATTGATTACATGCCAATTAAGAACCATTGTATAACCATCATTCTTATAATCACAGAAAATAAGAATGATTTGAGTTCAATAATAGTAAAATAATTTCTAAGACAAGATAAGAATTTTACTATTATTGAATTGGAATTTAAAAACAATTGCATTTAATATGAAGAACAGAAATCAATTATAGCAATCCTCAGAGTTATACAATCAACATGCATAAATTGAAAAACTAGAAATTAAATACAATCAAATCATTGTGCTTGGAAAGGGTTACATCAATACTCCAAAATAGGGTTTAGCTGCTCATGCTCTTCTAAGCGCCAAAGACAATTTTACTGAATTTTTGCTCTAGAAAGCCGTGTGTCTGTTTACAATGTTTAGAGCCCTATTTATAGGGATTAGGAGAACCCTAAAACCCTAGAAATCCTCAGAAAGTCGGAAGTCAGTCTCCCAGCCCAATTGGGAGACTGAAAACCAAGTCCATGATGGAAAAGGACTGTTGTCGTGCTGTACATGCCCGAGTGCGCTCGATTCGAGGTCTTGTGCGCTCGAGCGCAGTGCGTTCGAGCTTAGCTTTTGTGTGCAAGAGAGCAGGCATGCGCTCAATCCCTGGCCGCAGACACTCGAGCGTAGTGCGCTCGATCCCAGGAGTGCTGCGATCGATCCTAGATCTAGAATGCTCAACTTCTTGTCATTTTAAGCCCAATTTTCAATGGTTTGTCAAATGAGACCTGAAACACAAAAACAAAACAAAATCAAACAAATAACAATGTTAAGGAATTAACATATGTAAATTAAGGGGCTTGAATGTGCAACATTCGGCGCTTATCACACCCCCCCAACTTACATATTGCTAGTCCCTTAGCAATACAAAACAGAAAATAAACTGAAAACAAAAAGATAAATCCAACTTTCGTGGGATGTACAGTTGCATTTAGCGTATGCAACAAGCCTTTTAAATCCATAGGAATTCCTTAGAGGACGAGTGAAGTCTCGTGAGGGTTTTCCAGGAATGATACCCATAAACATTTTATAATCATGTAATCCCCAAGAATGCAATATCATGACCACCATGGTTCTCAGTCATTAACAGGCTTAATAAAACAAACACCATCTTCCCAATTTTAGGAACCATAAATTATCTTCAATCATGGCAATTATGAAGCATTACAAGATTCAACTAGTGTATGTGAACTCAACACATAGTCAAGGGATTTCAAAACTAATCTCAATCATGCATGGATCAATACTCAAAATTCATTGGACTCCCCATTGGATAAAACAACCAAGGCAACAATTTCCTCCTTTTTTTTTTTTTTAGCTCACTTAGCT
>NC_081547.1:10070768-10100674 GCF_901000735.1 Corylus avellana | reverse complement strand
TGAACTTTACCAAATACCAAATGTTAATTATTTGTTAATAAAAAAATAAATAAAAAAAAGGAAAAAAAAAAGTATTTTTGAATTTGGAAACAGAAATTAGTTTTATAACCGTTACCAACCAAGCGACGACAAGAGTCACCACGCCCCCTTATGGCTTAAACCCTCCCTATAAAACTTGAAGTGCAATAACAAGAGAAATAAAAGGTCACCAAAATCTCCTGTTCAGCCATCTCAATCCAATGGCTTCCTCCTCTCTCTTCCAATCGCCCCCTCTCTTCTCCCTCCAGCCCAAAACCCACACGCCTCTAAAACCCCATTTCTTTGCAATCAAAGCCTCCGCTCAATCAACCCCATCTGCCTCTCAACCAACCCCACCGCAGCCCATAGTCTCGAAGCCCCGCCGCCCCGCCGACGAGAACATCCGCGACGAGGCCCGGCGCAACAACCCTACCCACTCCCACCGCTTCTCTGCCAAGTATGTCCCCTTCAACGCAGACCCTTCCTCCTCCACCGAGTCCTACTCCCTCGATGAGATCGTCTACCGCTCTCAATCCGGCGGCCTCCTCGACGTCCAGCACGACATGGACGCGTTAAAAAACTACGACGGCAAGTACTGGCGCGATCTCTTTGACTCCCGCGTGGGCAAGACCACGTGGCCCTACGGATCCGGCGTCTGGTCCAAGAAGGAGTGGGTTCTCCCGGAGATCGACAGCGACGACATCGTCAGCGCCTTCGAGGGCAACTCCAACCTCTTCTGGGCCGAGCGTTTCGGCAAACAGTTCCTGGGCATGAGCGAGCTCTGGGTCAAGCACTGCGGGATCAGCCACACCGGGAGCTTCAAGGATCTGGGCATGACCGTCTTGGTCAGCCAGGTCAATCGCCTCCGCAAAATGAACCGCCCCGTCGTGGGCGTTGGCTGCGCCTCCACCGGAGACACCTCCGCCGCTCTCTCTGCCTACTGCGCTTCCGCCGGAATCCCATCCATCGTCTTCTTGCCTGCAAATCGAATCTCGATTGCCCAGTTGGTTCAACCCATCGCCAATGGCGCTTTCGTTTTGAGTCTCGACACCGATTTCGACGGCTGCATGCATCTGATTCGTGAGGTAACCTCCGAATTACCCATTTATTTAGCGAATTCGTTGAATAGTTTGAGACTAGAGGGTCAAAAAACCGCTGCTATTGAGATCTTGCAACAGTTTGATTGGGAAGTACCCGATTGGGTCATAGTTCCGGGAGGAAATCTCGGAAATATATATGCATTTTACAAAGGGTTCCATATGTGTAAAGAATTAGGCCTTGTTGATAGGATTCCCAGGCTTGTTTGTGCTCAAGCGGCGAATGCGAACCCGCTTTACTTGCACTACAAGTCAGGGTGGAAAGAATTCAAGTCCATAAAGGCTAACACCACCTTTGCGTCCGCCATTCAAATTGGTGATCCAGTTTCGATCGATAGAGCAGTGTATGCGCTCAAGAATTCGAACGGGATTGTGGAGGAGGCGACAGAGGAGGAGTTGATGGACGCAATGGCGCAGGCAGATTCGACCGGGATGTTTATATGTCCTCATACTGGGGTGGCTTTGACGGCCTTGATTAAGCTTAGGAAGAGTGGGGTGATAGGGCCGACCGATCGGACCGTGGTGGTGAGCACGGCGCATGGGTTGAAGTTTACACAGTCGAAGATTGATTATCACTCCAAGGATATCAAGGACATAGCTTGCAGGTTTGCCAACCCACCCGTTCATGTTAAGGCGGATTTCGGCTCAGTTATGGATGTTTTGAAGAAGTATCTTCTGAGTAAGGCGCCCAAGTATTAGGCCTGATTGTGGCGTTGTAAGTTTTGCTCATGTATTTTGTCTTCCGCTGATTTGGTTTTAGTGGCATTAGTGTTGTTAGTTTATTTGCTCTTCTTCTTGGATGCTTGGCTATAGGACAAGGGAATATGCTTGGGGAAAAACATGTTTTTCATCCTTTGTGAGCTTTGGTAGGAAGGAGTTCATTTGTACGGCAGCATTTTCAACTTTGGACAAGTGAATTGTCATTTGAATTCGACAACATTTCTGTTGGCGAGCTTTTAAGTGTTTACCTGCGTTCTATGTGCTGCTTATTTTGGACTCGTATATTTTTGCTTCTGACTTGCTTGCTTTGTTATTTTGCTTTTTTCAGCATTATGAGCATTTCTAGTTGTCTTCTAGCTTTGATTTGACTGGTTGGAATCAAACAACTTAAATGTATACAAATGTGAGAGCTACATTTAAGGAGTGACTTTGATGGCCTGTTATCTTAAATTTTGCTCACTTTTAATGAAATCAGTTCAGTTTGGACTTTGCTCTTGAAGCACATTTCTACAAGTAGCAGTACAATTTGTAGGAAATATTCTATGTTCACAATCATATTATGATCTCCTTCTCTGTTATTAGCCCAAAGTAAGCTCAATTGCAGAGGTGTGGCTGTGCACCCTGAATGGGCTAATTCATAACAACTCTAGGGATAAAATAGATCTACCCAGCTCCCGTTCTTTTCCAGTGCAATTGTTTACATCTCCAGCACTCAAGGAAGGACGTTGTGGGAAGGAAGCAGCCGTAGCCTCTGTCTGGCCAATCACGCTGCTGGCGTTTTGCGTTCTGGGTCCTGTTTGACTGCCATTCAGGGATGTATTTCTGAAGTTGCCGCTGCGTGCATAGTGAATCTGAGTTATGTTCTTCATTCTTAATGCACATATATATTTCTTGGAGTGCCACACGGGTTGTACAAAATCTACGAAAGTTACTGCCTCTTGGCGATTAGAATACCTCTCAAGATGAGCGAGGCTGTCTGAAGTTGGCAGGTACATATTTATTTCCTCTTTGTAAGGAAGATAATTTGGTCTTAGATGTTCTGATTAACAGGTATTATAAAACTGCATAGTAGGAACTGTGCAGTTTCTTGCTTCAGTTACAAAGATGCTATAATGGGCACGGATTTGACAATAGACTTCGTGTGAGTTTAGAAACTGAAATATCTCGACTTGCAGGAAATGGATTCGCTATTATTCTACCTGTGGATAGCTGGATTCAGATCTGCAAGAAACCAATGATCAGGTGCTGATTCATTTTGGCCAACATCACTTACAAAATCTGAATACTGCTCTTTGTTGGGATTGTTTAGTTAATTCTTCGAGTAAACTTCATAAACTCAGGAAAGCTTATCACTGATTCACTTTTATGCCCGTCCATTTATCTCCCCTTTATGGCCTACTAGTTGCATATGTGAGTTAAAACTATGAATTAACCAAATTGTTAATCGTTCTGATCCTAGGCAGCACTATGCAATGAGAGATTACCGTAAATGAACCGAATTGTTGATAAACAACTCGAGTTTGACTTGTATAAACTTGATTCAAGTTCAGTTTCTTTATTAACTGAAGCAAATTTGATAGAAATTTCGGTTCATTTGTCAAATGAGCCAAACTTGGATAAACTCGCTTTGATTCAATCATTGAACATCTCAAGTATATAAAAAGATAAAAATGAATTCCCTTTCTAATTTGACAGATATAAATTGAAGAGTTGTGATATTCGGCTCCCCAGAGTCAGCCCAGCGTCCACCAACGCTGACGTGGCGACTTGACTTAAAAAAAAAAAGGGGGAATTTTACTTACTCTTTTTAAACTTTCGAGCTTTTTGCAGACACTCCTCCCCCCATTGTTTAAAAACTCTCACTTTGATATATCCAATTTCGATTTCCTTTCACTTTCTACCTTCCGTTAGGATTTTGCAGTTAAATTAAACGGTCAAATGAGTAAAAAGACCTTTATACCCTTAAATTTTTTTAAATTTTCAAATTTACCCTTATTTATAAATAAAAAATTTAGAAAAAACTTCACTCATCCCCCTTGAACTTACGCGTCTTTTGCAAATATCCTCCAATCTTCAAAGTCTCGGGAATACCCCATACCATTAGATATTGGAGTTAAATCAAATTGTAGAATGAATAAAAAACCTTTATTCCTCTAAAATTTTTAAATAAAAAATTATTATTATTATAATTATTATATATATTTTTTTAAAAAAAGTGACCCTTCATGGATCACCTGAGGTCTTTTAAACTGTTAGAATGTAGTACTACTCTAATTTGTGAAAGTGTTAAGGAGTAGGTGGAACACCGATGAACCCATGGGTCAAGAGTTTTTTTTAATAAAAAATTATTTTTTAATAAAAATAACGGCATTTTAGAAATTTCACACTCCTCCAATAGGATTTAACAGAAAATCCTAACAGAATGTGGTAACTGAAACAAAACAAAAATTCGATACATAAAAGTGAGAGACTTTGAAGATTAGGAGGTGTTTGCAAAAGGTGCGTAAGTTTAGGAGGGGTAAGTGAAGTTTCTCTAAATATTATAATTATTATATTAAAAAAAATAAGGGCAAGATTGGAATTTCACACCCCTCCGTTAGGATTTAACAGAAAATCTTAACGGAAGGGGCAAAGTGGAAGGAAACAAAAGTTGGATACATCAAAGTAAGAGTTTTTGAACAATTTTGGGAGAGGGGGGGTGAGGTCCGCAAAAAGCGCGAAAATTTGTAGAGGTAAGTGAAGTTTCCAAAAAAAAAAAAATTAGGTCAAAAATTCTTTTTCCTCTCTTCCCCATCATCACCGCCTCCCCCTATTACTTCTATCTTTCCTCCAAACCAAAATCCCTAAAATTTCCCCCTCACTCCCTAAAATCGAAACCACCTCTCTCCCTCCCTTGCTCACTCTCTCTCACTCCGACGATGGCAAAAAAGAACCAGCATCTAGAAAATCCCTTCGGCGAAGATGAGCTCGTCCCCCTCCCACCATCGTCGACCAATCTCCAGTGTTTCCAGGTAGGCTTTTTGGTGACTAGTAGTTGCTAATGTTTCACAACTCGTTTCTGGATTCAAAACTAAAACCTAAGGGTGGAAGGTGAACCCTTTAGGGATAGTATCGCCTTTGGTGCTAATGCGTCAAAACCCTATTGTCTAGCTTCCTACTTTTTGGTGACCAAAACCCTATATAGTCCACCTTCCGGCTTTTTGGTGACCGAAACCCTATATCAGTTCATATGGTTGGCTCGTTGTCACAAAAATTTGGGAACTCCAAATAGCCTTGACAAATGATGATTGAGACGAGATTCGGCATTTTTATATTTTGACCGATGTAGCTCGTCACCGGAGATGTGGGTGGCTCACCTTCATGGTCTCCGGATGCCAGCTGTCGGTGAGGGGAGAGGGAAGAGGAAAGAGGAGAAAGAGAGAGGGGGAGAGATTTGTGTAAGGAAAAAGAGGAAAACAGAGATGAGCAGGAGGAGGTGGCGACGAAATGTGAAAGAGAAATGGGGAAGATAGAGTTTTCCAACCTAAGAATTTTTATTTTTTATTTTTTTTTTAAAAAAAAAAGTATATGACGTGGCCTTTGCTACATCAAGAGTTGGTGGATGCTGAGCTGATTCTAGGAAGCTAAAAAGATTAACTCTAAATTGAATCTTTGTGATTATAAGAGATTGTGTTAGATAGCTTAAAAAATACTTTTAGTACCTAAAAAGTTGTACTAAATAAAATCTGAAATGTTTAATAAAAAATTTCAAAAGTACTTATTTAATTTTTTATTCTAAAAATGACAAAAACGCACTTTTGGCAAAAGGTTAAAAATAAAATTTTTGCTAAAAAAACGCTTTTTAACTTAAAAGTTTAGATTAAATTTTGTTATAAAAAGATTAGTTGGAATTACTACATTATGATTGTGAAATAATTCTAAAATAAAAATCTAGTATCTAATATTATTCTTTTCTTTTTGTGAAAAGAAATGGAATATAATCATTTTTATTTCATAACTATTTTAAAATACTGACTAATTCTAATAAACTTTAGAATTAGTTATTGTAAAAAAAAATCAATTTAAATTAGTTATTGTAAAAAAAAAAAAAAAAAGTTTCAAAAATCGATCGGAACTTTTCTATCAATGTTATAAATTTTATAAGATAACTGTGAAATAAAATTATAATTTCTAAAAGCTTAGAAGATAATTATTTTGCGAGAAGGCGACAAGGCTTAAGTTTCGCTTTCACACATCCTTTTCAACTCTCAAACTCATTGACTTTCTCAAAACAACAGCGACAAATATAGAAACCTTATCCATACAAACATAGTAGAAAGCGACAAAGGACCAGCTTTCAAATTAAGGTAAGCACGTGTTGCGGTGTTGGGAAATGCATCTCCGAATTCCATATAACTCCAAAACACCATCTCCATTCTCCCAGAAGAGAAATTGGAGTTTTGGAGAAAATGGAGACGAAGCAATTCAAAGGCCAAGCAAGGCTACCGGAGTTCGCAATCCCAAAACGTTATGATATTTCTCTCAAAACCGACCTGTCGGAATGCACTTTCTCCGGCACCGTGCAAGTCAACCTTAACATCCTCGAAGACACAAAGTTCCTCGTCCTGAATACTCTCGAGCTTGTCATCCACCAAGTCTGGTACACCAGCAGCTCTCACAACCAAGTAAGTAACTGCCTCTTGCCTTGCTCACTCCATCATGGTCGTCACTCGTCGGCCGTTGATTTTATTATCTTATCAGACGTATCGGCCGTGTGATGTTGTTTTGGACGGCGATGATGAGACACTCGTGCTGGTCTTTGATCAAGTGCTTGGTGTTGGTGAAGGAGTTCTGGGGATTGAGTTTTCTGCGGCCCTTAACGAGCACTTGAAGGGTTTCTATAGATGGTGGGCTCTTTTTTTTTTTTTTTTGGTGATTGAAATTGACATGGCTTATTTTCAGCAAGCTTCTTCATAAGATACTAGTATGTGTCCATAAGTGCAGCTTTTCCCTTGTTTGGGAGCTGAGAATATCGGGGAAAAGAAAGAAGAAAGCGAAAATTTTCAATTTTAAGTTACTAGTGTGTAGTGAGAATGATCAGACACACTAAGAATTATGGAGATGAACGGACAGGTGTTTTTCTTGCGTATATTCATGTTAAAGAATTAACTTTTTTTTTTTTTTTTTACAGTACTTATGTGGATGGAGGAGTGAAGAAGAACATGGCAGTTACTCAATTTGAAGCTGTCGAAGCAAGGAGGTGCTTTCCTTGCTGGGATGAACCTGCGCTTAAGGTAAACATAATTGAGAATGTCCTTTTACCCTTGATATAATTTGTTGTTTTACTTATTTTAGCGCTTGGAAACACTATATTAAGTGACATTGTTGATATGGTCCTGGAAGATGATTGGGTTTTGATCCTATATTACTTTCCAATGGAAGAAAATTAGGGGTAAGAATATTTTTCTGGCTACTTCAAGGGAGTGGGTTCTCCTATAATAATGCATAATTGAATAAAACTCCACTATGATTTACTGTCATGTTATCCTGTATGACAATTGTATATGAGTCTACTAAATAGTATTTCTTATTTATAAATGCGTGATACTCATGGCGTTACATTAATGGACAGTTGATATGGTCCCGGAATATGACCTCTGTTTTGATCCTATATTTACTTTTAAGATAGAAGAAAATTAGGATAAGAATAGTTTTTTTGACTACTTTGAGAAAACTGGTCCTCCTATAATCATGCAAGATTCAATAAGACTCCACTATGATTTTCATTAAGCAATAATAAGGTTTTATAGTCAACCCTTTCAAAGACCAAATGCAACTCTACTAAAACTCCTAGTATCCTTATACAACTATAACTCAATTAGGGTTGCAAAGGTTTACATAAATTCAAATATACTAGTTTACGCAAATTCAAATAACCAAGGATTTTATTCCAACCCTGTTAAGATTTATTCCTACTAAACTACTAACTTCCCATGCAAGAGAGGACCAAATTAGAAACAACAGGTACAATAGAACTTTTTGATACAACATGGCATAATGGGAAGCAGAATATGCAAGCACAATAACTAACAACCCTTATATAAATCCTAGAAAACTTTTAAGAATTATCGGAAAACTAAGGAAAAACTCTCTCAAGAGTATTCTTATTGATAAAACAGAGAAAAGACAACAACTAGCTGACTAGACCGTCCTTATTACATAACTAGCCTTAATTAAAAAGAGCAAAACTCGTTTGAGTGAAGGTCGAGCGAAGTTTTAGTCCCACGACTAATCGCAATCTTCGCTTGAGCGAAGGTCAAGCGAACTCTTGGGTTTCCCAATCATAGCAACTTGCTCAAGTGAAGGTCAAGCGATCTCTCGGATGAAAATTCTGTCACAATCTCACTCAAGCGAGAGTCTTGCACCAAATTTTCGGACTTCTATTGACAGCTCATTTTAACCTAGTAAACATTAGAATTGGAATTTTTTTTTTTATAAAATACAAAAATTGTGGCTCCTTTCAATCAGCTTTCCAATGCCATGAAGCTCGCCTTCATTTGATTTTGGAACTAAAGGATATGACCGTTTTACTCTGGCTATTCTACTTGGTTTCAATTTGCTGGACTACATGAAGCCATGTGTAAACTGGTCTGCATCACTCTTAGTCGTGGCAAAAATTGTAGAAGATACTTTGATGATTTGTTTTAATGAAAAATGATACTAATGTTGATTCACTATGAAAGAAATATGTGATAGGTTGTGCTTATGTTTTGATGGTAATGACATAGTTGTGTTAATGAATAATGAGTGAAGTCCTCGTGAGTTCATAATCACATATTTGTGTTCTTCTATGTGATTTAATTTTCCTTGAAACTGAGATTTGTTCTTTATTGCCCTGTCATTCTTTACAGGCCACCTTCAAGATAAAACTAGATGTGCCAGCAGAGTTGACAGCATTGTCTAATATGCCAATAACTGATGAAAAGCCTAATGGAAACATTAAGACTGTTTATTTTGAGGAATCTCCAATCATGTCAACTTATTTGGTGGCTTTTGTTGTTGGTGTGTTTGATCATATTGAAGAAACAACAGTTGATGGTAAGCATGTATGGCAGGGGTTCATTCACATTTATTTTTTCCTTGTAATATAACTGATCTCATGCAGGGATTAAGGTTCGTGTATATTGCCCTGTTGGAAAGAGTGATAAAGGGAAGTTTGCTTTAGATGTTGCTGTTAAGGCGCTCGATTTATATACCAAGTAATTTCACTGTTCTTTTTCTTGGTCGTGAGGAGGTTTTACCTTCTATGTTCTTCAATCTTGTGGTTACATAGATCAATAAATTAAAATTAAAATCCATCATGACATAGTTTAACATACAAGTAAGAAATGAGGGAGGAAAACAACATATCTCAAAACTATAGAGTTTGGTCTACACTGATGTTCAAGGGAGGGTTAACTTTTCAATACTTTCTTCTATGCCAAAACAGAAAGGATTTCTTTTTCCCTTTCCTCTTTTTTGTTTTTTCCCTCTCAAGCGAATGGAAAAACATAAAGGAGCAATTTAGCGCCTCTGAACTATATGATTGCACCCAAAGTGAATACCAGAAACACTTGCATTTCTTTCCTCACAGGTTTCCCCATAAAAAGCTTGCCTAATACTACAGAGTCCCCATCCTCCTTAAACCATAAAGGTCCCAGCTCCCACAAAACAGAACAGTGTATACAATATAGAATAGGTGACAAATAATCAAAAAAGATTACTAAACATTCTCTCTTTTTTAGTTTGGGAGAAGACTGTTTATGTTCTCTGTGGTGACAATGCTACTCAAACCTGCTTATGGCATCATTTAGGTACTTTGCAACTCCTTACCCACTTCCAAAACTAGATATGGTTGCCGTCCCTGAATTTTCTGGTGGGGCTATGGAGAACTATGGTTTGATCACATACCGTGAAAATGAGCTACTTTACGATGATTTGCTTTCTACAGCTGCCAGGAAGCAACGCGTAAGTTACATATCTAAACATGCCTTTAGCTTGATTTTTCACTTTTGCATTATGATGCTACCTAAAAATTATCGATCGACTATGAGGCCTAGCAGCTACTGTTTGTCCAGAAATGGAAATTAAAGCCTGTTTTTGTATATATATAATAATTCTTTTCCCCTTTCATAAATCACAACACATGATAATTGCTTGACTGCAACCAACCCATTAAAGGATATATATGGCAAAGGCAATAGGAAAAATCTGGAAACAAGCAAGAAATCAATTTCAATAGAAATCATAATAATCTGAAATATATGATTCTTCATTTATCTCATTAATAGTTGTATATGTTCTTTAAATCATATTCTTGTTTTTTCAGAATGCAATTGTTGTATCTCATGAAGTAGCTCATCAATGGTTTGGGAATCTGGTAACAATGGAATGGTGGACTCATTTATGGCTTAATGAGGGATTTGCAACATGGGTAAATTTATGTTGTCTTATATTGCAGCCTCCACTTGCTAAGTATTGAACTAAATTGAATTCTTGTGATTTTGGTATCTCTATTCGATCTTAAATTTCCAGGTAAGTTATATGGCCGTTGACAGTATGTTTCCAGAATGGAAAATTTGGACTCAATTTCTAGAACTAACAACCGATGGCCTATGTATGGATGCACTGGAACAATCACATCCAATTGAGGTAAATAATAGTCAATACTTGTACTAGAGTTTTCTGGTAACACATCAAACATGCATAACTTATTTGTGAATACATTGATAAATCAACTATGAGAAATAGCATTTTATAATAGAAAAACTGCTTCTGAAATTTGCATTTTGCACTCAATTTTCAAACACTGCACCGAATGTCACCAAAGTAAAGGTATTGACACATAGTGAACTGAATGTGTGTCTGTGTGTGCATTTGTGGGTGTGGAGCAGTATCTAGCAGAAGGAGGTGACAGTTATTGAAATTTTATAATCCATCTCCAAATTGAAGCACCAATACTTATTCTATCTTATTAATTCCTAATTATGACTTACTCTAATCGAGAAACTTTTTTAGGCAATATGCTATATTAAGCACAACTTCACTATGCAATTCAGTTTTATCCTTCACATACTGATTGGCATATTTTCAGGTGAAGGTACACCATGCTCGTTCCATAATTGAGGTATTTGATGATATCAGCTACAAAAAGGGATCTGCTGTCATAAGAATGTTGCAGGGTTTTCTTGGTGATCATATGTTCCAGGTGTGACTTCTTGTTCTTAATTTACAGAGTCAGGTGAATTTTGTATGCATGACCAGATAATGATTCCATAGTTTCATAGTAAGTCTTCTACGTGGGTCTCATTATTATTATTTCATAAGCATTTCCTGGAAAATTCACAGTTAACTACTATTTGGCATTTATGGTTTAACGTCATTTTTTTGCAAGATGTCTGCCACTTTGTAAGCCCCGAGACTGTTATGTTCTTTTCTGATCATATTTTATGTCAGTAATACTACTGTCTTTGATCAGTGGGTTGACTCAAAATCCTTCTGTTACTTAGGGTCTTAAGCAGGATAATTTTGCTATGTATTTCCTTATCTTTTTCTGGGTAGAAACTCTACATTTTAGGTATTTAATAATGTATTAGAAATCAGAGTTAGTTTCTTTCTTTGCCCCAGTTTATTGTGGAAGCTTTCTTTGATCACTTATTCCCCTGATCATTGTCAATAATGGGTACGTCTCTCGTTTTCTTGGAGCTAGAGGAAAATAAGAATCTTAGTCATCCCCGGAGTCTATATTGCGCCACAGTTTTGTTATACAACGAAATTGTTATCGTAAACATTTTCCTTTAATCAAAATATTAAGCACATAAATTTATGAACAAAAATGGCTGAAGGGATGGAGCGTGTCTTACAGAATGCAGCCATTTTAACTTGTGCTTCTTGAATGTGATCATTTTACTGTGTAACAAGTTGATAGAAATTAACCTTGATTTAAGTTACATCTTTAATGCTGTGACTTCTTGTTGAAACCAGAAATCCTTAAGTTCATACATGAGAAGATTTGCTGGAAAAAATACGAAGACTGAAGATTTATGGAGCATTCTTTCAGAGGAATCTGGCGTTCAAGTAAACTCAATGATGGATGCTTGGACAAAGCAAAAAGGATATCCAGTTGTTTCTGTAAAATCCAAAGACAATATTTTGGAATTTGAACAGGTCTAATCATTTATTAGCAAGAAAACATGCATGCATTTGAAGCCTAGAGTACAATGTAGTCTTTATCTTTTACCTTCTTTATTATCTGTGGAAATCTGACACAGTTTTAGGATCTGCAGTTGCAATTACTTTCATCTGGTTCTCATGATGACAGACTATGGATTATTCCAGTAACTTTGTCCATTGGCTCATACAACAGGCGCAAGACTTTCCTTTTGGAAACAAAGTTTAGAGAATTGGATATATCTGAACTGGTTCATTCTTCAGACGAAAATTCAAGCTCAATCAAGGAAAAGAATAGAGAGACATGTGATGAACATTTATGGGTCAAAGTCAATACTGATCAGAGTGGTTTCTACAGGGTAAAATATGAAGATGAGCTTGCAGCTCAGCTTAGGAAAGCTGTAGAGAGCAATTACTTGTCAGCAATAGATAAATTTGGTGTGTACCATGTCCAACATTAAATTAACTGATCTTATACTGGTGCATTAGGCATGCTATGTTCATTGACAACCAATCACCAGGGTGAACTATGATTAATTTCTGACTTAGGTAGGTCCCTTGTTCGGCCGGGTGCACACCACAGCAAGGAAGCATCCCCATGACAGTACGAAAAGGACGCAGCTAACTTAAGACATTTTCTCACTATATATTTCAGTTACTTTTAACTACGAATGAATCAACCAAATAGCATATTAAGACCACATATTTCCTCTTTTTATAATCAGTTGCTTTCGTAGATGGTTCCTCTTGATTTTATGCCAATATTAATTCTAATCACAGTCAAATAGCATATAACTCCTTTTAAGTCTCATTTTTCAGGCGTTTTAGATGATATGTATGCACTTTGTGAAGCTTGCAAAGAACCACTCTCGTCATTGCTTTCCTTGATGGATGTATACAGAAAAGAGCTTGATTATATTGTGGTATCAAAACTCATTGATGTAAGAATAACTTCTGTAACTTGATAACATTACCATTTACACCAAATAGTTATCAGAACTTATAAAGTGATATACACAACAGGTGTGTTATGAAGTTGTGAAGATCTCGGGTGATGCCATCCCAGATTTGGTGAATGAGTTGAAACAATTTTTCATTAATCTCCTCCTGTTTTCTTCCGAGTAAGAACAATCACCATACATTTTTAATATACTGATGGCCATCTTCATTCCAACCTCTTTTTCATGATTGTTTACTTGAGTGGAGATGAGTTTGTTAATCTTTATGCGAGTTTCTTGGTTAGGGGTGAGATAGTAGGTTGGATGTATGCTAGAGTGAACTAGCATGGTGTATATCTTCCAAAATTTGTGCTACAAGGTGTATTATGCAAAATGACAAACAACATGGAAAAATTGAAAAGAACTTTCCTTTGGTTATCTTGCAATTGTGCATATAATGGCAATCAAACTGAGTACCTATCTGTCAAAATAAGTATCTTCATCTTTATGGTGTTTTGCAGTCTCCTTGGCATTACAATCACATTACTGTCATATTTTATTTACTGGTACTGCATAACAGAGTGATTAAGCTTCTCGGTACACTTAAATATCAATTTTTTTGTTCTTTATGCAGAAAATCAGGCTGGGAATCAATATCTGGAGAGAGTCATTTAAGTGCACTATTGAGAGGAAGAGTCTTTCTTGCCTTGGCTACTTTCAGCCATGATAAAACTCACAAGGAAGCAATACGACGCTTTCAGACTTTACTGAATGATAGAAATACTCCACTCCTTTCAGCTGACACTAGAAAGGTACTTAGTTTTACCCGTATATCTAAATCACTAGCTCATTTATAGGGGCCTATTCAAAGTTGATATGCAGATGTGCTATATGCTCTGCAGGCTGCTTATGTTGCTGTCATTCTGAACACTAACACCACAAACAGGAACGGGTTTGATTCCCTGTTGAATATTTATAGAGAAGCTGATACAGTGCAAGAGAAGGAACCAGTTTTACGTAAGATTTAATAACATTTGAGCTCAAATGCGTAGCTCGACAATCCACTATCCTGTGTCTCTTTTTTCGGTGAAAGCCATTTAGATTTAATTCATTCATTTTGGCCTTATGCAGGCCATATTGCATCTTGTCCAGACCCTACTATAGTCCTTGAGGCTCTGAATTTTATGTTGTCTGATGAGGTATTGACTGTGAATACTAACTTATGGTTCTTAACAGCCTCATCTTCCATGCCGGTCTTACTGTTGCTATATCTCACTATCCTTTCAGGTTCGACATCAAGATATTATTTACGTGCTTGGCGGGATAAGCTCAGAAGGCCGTGAAGTAGCATGGAGATGGTTGAAGGTATGCAGTTCCTGGGTAACATCGGCATGTTGATTTGTACTTTTTGACTATTACTATCGTATTGTGTTGAGGAAATAATTGGGAGTATGTTCAATTGGTGACATAGTCGGGAAAGTACTACAAATAGGAGTTAAGAAAGAGACTAATTTAACATTAAATGTCATCTATCAATCAGGAAGGTTTCGCTTTAAATTTTATGATATGTGAGTCTTATGTTTGATGATAAATGCAGGAGAATTGGGAATTGATCTTCAACAAATATGGTGCTGGAATGCTAATGCACTATTTCATTACCAACATTGTCACTTTGGTAAGTAATTCATCCTGGTTAAATAGCAGTAGTACATGTCCTGCATCTCTAGTCTATATTTACAAATGCAGTTTGCTGTGATTCATTGGTTGACTAGGTAAAGAGAAGTTCTATGTACCTTGATTTGTCCACTATCATATTTTGACATATGCAGTTTGGCCTCACAAATAGTACTTTAGATGCATCACAGTTGGACCTGTCAAGCTTTGGTGGGCAGCAGTCTTGTTGCCTATGTCCACCTATACCCTGACTTCAGTAAAGCATGGACAATACGACATGTTTGGGATTATATTTAAAAAATCGAGCTTTTAAATCAAAAAGACCTTTTTGGCAAATGTTTCAATTTTAAGTTTTTGTCAGAAGTGCGTTTTGGTCATTTTTAGAGTAAAAAAAGTCAAAAAAATAAAAAATAAAAACTTTTGGAGTCTTTTACCAAACATGCCAGTTTTTTGTTTGACACAACTTTTTAGGTACTAAAAGTACTTTTTAAGCTCTGTAACGCAATTTCAAACAAAATATTAAAACTAACACGTATTATATAGCTTTTCAGGGTGATTACCACATAGCAATAAAATATTTAAGATTTATAATTTGAGACTTCTCAAGGGCATATTCATTAGTTAAAAGATCACCTTGACAAGTTAGGTTGTATTTTTATGACGAAGTTCATCACCAGCAAAAGAACCATCCTCAAATTACTCAATTATGTCCAAGAAACGAGTACAGTGGAAGATGAGTGTTTAAGGGTTCATATGGCAGAACTTTTTAGTGGGTGCTTTTTGTTTTTTGGTTGAAAATATGTTCTGATATGATTACATAAGGGTTCATTTGGCAAAACTATTTATGGTTTTGCTTTTTCGCTAGAAAGTATAAAAACTTGGACAAAAAGTGTTTCCAAACAAGCCCTAAGCCACTTGTAAGTTAGACTGGGTGAGTTTGGAGTCCACTCAAAGAAAAAAAAAAGGGTGAAGTCCACACTACCACTCCAATGACAATCTACTCCACAAACTATCAATTGCGACAATTTATCCCCCAAACTACCAAAACAATGACAATGTCTCCCATGCTAGCAAAATAATGAAATTACCCCTATAAAATTTTGAATAAGATAAAAATACCCTTAAAATTTTGAATAAATAAATAAATAAATTTTAGCCTTTTTGTTTTTATTTTAGTAAGGGTAATTTTATCATTTTGTTAAAATTATGGGTACAATGTCATTGTTTTGGTAGTTTGGTAGAGTAAATTGTCGCAATTGATAGTTTAGGGGGTAAATTGTCATTGGAGTGGTAGTTTGAGGGGGTTAAGTGGACTTTACAAAAAAAAAAAAGGTTGAACTGCTGAATTTCTTTGACACTCGGTGCTCAGTTGAGTGATGGAATTGATTAAACAATGTTGGTGTACGACACATTTATGGTATTTGTTAAAGGTATCCATTAGTGATCCTAACAACAAATGGCTCACTCCCTGAGTTTTGTCATGTGGCAGTTTTGCAGCAATGAAAAGGCTGATGAGATAGAAGAGTTTTTTGGAAGCCGTATGCATCCTTCTTTTGGTATGAATTTGAAAAGAAGCATTGAGCGAGTCAGAATCAAAGCGAGGTGGGTCGAGAACATAAAGCGCGAGCAATCTCTACAAGACCTACTCAAACGATTGGCTCACAGCAAAGCATAGCTTTTCATTTGATTCCAGAGCTTGATTTTCTTAGACTTGTGAGCTATTGACACTGCATGTTGCATTTAAAGAAGTCAACTTAGTAGGACCATGAACAGGTACCAACCTGGTATCAATATGTTGCTGGTGCCATTGGGGTTGACATTTCGTGTTCAAGTTATGTGGAAATATGAGTAACCGATCTATTTAGTTAAATGTGTTAAGACCTTTCTATTATAACTCGCTAATTTTGAGACGGATTTGTGGGTTGTATAAAAAATTGATAGCCTTAATTGTCGTATAATATCATATTAGTCAACTGTATAAGTCTCTAACCTAATCTATTTAGGGTTAAGTGCCCTTTTAATATTTGGGTTTTTAACGATTTTTCTTTTTTTCACCTAAGTTTTATTTTGTATGATAGATGATATTTCGTTTATAGCTAATTACAGAGATGGTACCTTCGTTCATTTTTCGTTAATAAAACTAATGGATTTTCACATCAAACCAATCACAACATGTCACGTGCATATGGCCCAATAAAAAAAAATTAAAAACTTTTAAAATGAATAAAAAAATAATTAAAAATAAAATTAAGGGGTGGTAGCCACCTCTATTTTGGCTATTCAACTACCCTCAAAGCTTTTTGGGCAGTTTAGCCACCTTCTAGACCTTTGAGAGTAGTAACTACCTCATGGCGGCTGTAAGGAGTGGCTTGTTTAGATTTCTTAACCTTATTTTATTAATTTCGTATTGAATTTATGTTGAATTTGCAAGTCGTGTTAAAATTTGATAAACCCTAAAGTGAAACCAACATAATAAGCCAAATTATAATTTCCCAAGTTCCTCCTCAGTATTCCTAAAACCGCTCTATGTCCTATAATTAGTTTAACTTAAATTAATCATATCAGACAATGGTTTATCACATCAAAAGTGCATGACATAAACGTGTGTGCCCAGCTGTGCCCCCTATATATATATATATAAAACATTACTTCTCCATTACCTTAAACAAATATCTTTCAGATGCCGACAAAGAGCCAACTGCTACTTCTCCCGCTCGCCTCTTCTACTTATCTGTCACACGCTAATTGCCAACTCACTCTCTGTCTCTCTCTCGCGCAAGCAGACGCCAAAGACAGCTAAACTCCAAACACATACACGTATTCCTATTCATTCCCCTTTTTCTTCCAAAAATAACGAACACCGTGGGTTTTGTTTGGCAATCCTTTCCTTTTCTTTTATTACTATTTATCATTATTTCTAAAAAAAAAAAAATTAACATAAAAATATTTGTATTTTTTTATTTTTTATATCACATTATTCATTTTTTATTATTATTTAAATAAAAAAAATCACTATAAAATAAAATTTTTTACTTTTTCATATTATTTTTTCACTTTTTTATACCAAACATTTTTACATTTTTTTTTTTTATATCCATTTATATCAACTGTCCAATGAAAAGGCTTTGCCAAACAAAGTCATGCACCTTTGGTTTGGTAATGGTTTGCTTTGCTTTGCCAAACAAAGTCATACACCTTTGGTTTGGTAATGGTTTGCTTTGGTACAAATACAAATTCTGACAAGTAGAATTTTATATAAAACATTTTAAAAAATGACAGAAATTTGCCCGGAAGAAATATTTTCTAACATATTTAAAATAGTGTCAAGTGTTTATAAACATTAAAAACGTTAGTCTAAGTTAGTAAACTGCTATTAATGACGTTAAGAATTTAATGTGTATTTTAAATGTCACTATTTTAAATGGGTTGAAAGATATTTTCTCTAAACTGATTTGGAGGAAATTTATGTCTCTAAAAAAAGGGGCGATTTTTTTTTTTTTTAAATGAAACCTAATGCAAGTTTGTAATTTATATAATACAAAATGTCCTTATTTATATAATAATAATAATATAAATATGGTAATCAAATCAAGAGGTTTGATTACAATAATAAATGAAAGATAAATAACTTAATAAGAAAAATACTTACTAAATCCTAAAAAAAACATAAAATAAAAGAGAATATAAAACATTCTAACAACAATAATATACAAACTTCCCATCTATAACAAATACATTGTTTCCAACTCCATGAAAAAAAAAAAAAAAAAATTAAACTTGGTATCTGCCTATGTATGTATAATCAGATTCAAATGTCAATACTGAACAGAAAAATAGAATTAAAAAAAAAAAACAAAAACAAAAACCATGGCGATCTAACTTGGAGCGGC
Source organism: Corylus avellana (assembly GCF_901000735.1). Classification (NCBI taxonomy): domain Eukaryota; kingdom Viridiplantae; phylum Streptophyta; class Magnoliopsida; order Fagales; family Betulaceae; genus Corylus; species Corylus avellana. The sequence goes on along the minus strand of NC_081547.1, from coordinate 10,082,149 downwards.
TCCTCCGCCGACAGTGTGTGTATCTGGTACTCGCTTCTGCTTGATAGAATTCATCTTCTCCAATTTGAGCTTTGCTCTAAACATTGCAATGAAGCGATCGGCTTTGTTGTCGACGTCGGGGCTCGGACAGAACATCGGCGTCGACGTCGATGGATCTCCGCCGTCCGTCTCATCCAACCGATCTGGAGAACCGCTACGCGAACTAGTACTGCTTTGGATCCTAACGAAGTCGCCTTGCTCCACGAACTTCCATGCCGGCATTTTGAATGGTGGCGGCGGCGGTGGTATCGGAATCAGCGGCGACTCGTTCCCGGATCTCACGTTTTCGTCGAAACTGCTTGTCTTTGCTGGCAATGGGGGCTTACGCGCCGTCTTAGCTCGTGGTGGCAGCGCTGGCGCTGGTGGTGGTGGTGGTGGTGGTGGTGGAACTGAATGAACCTTCTTGGTCTTCGTCTTCTTGGAAGAGAACAGGTTGTGAAAGACTGAAGAAGGCGGAGGAGGCAGCGGCGGAGGAGGTGGCGGAGGCGATAAAGGAAGGGACGAAGCGGGTTGAGAATTTAGAATAGAGTCGAGGTTTTCGACGCTCTTTTGCCTTCGCTTCTTCCTCTTCCCCGTCAACGAGATCAAGAAATCTTTGGTAGCGGAGCTTCCTGGTGATCTCTTCTTCTCGTTCCTTTCGCCGTAACTCTTTTCCTCCGCCTGTTGAAACACAGGCGGTGGTGGAGGCGGAGGCGGTGGTGGAGGCGGAGGTTGGCTTTCATTTTCAGTCTTTTCGTGGTGCCTAAGAGCTTGATATGATCTTCTCTTTGCTCCCGGTGATCTCTTCTTCTCGTTCCTTTCGCCGTAACTCTTTTCCTCCGCCTGTTGAAACACCGGCGGTGGTGGAGGCGGAGGTTGGCTTTCATTTTCAGTCTTTTCGTGGTGCCCAAGAGCTTGATATGATCTTCTCTTTGCTCCCGGTGATCTCTTCTTCTCGTTCCTTTCGCCGTAACTCTTCTGCTCCGCCTGTTGAAACAACGGCGGCGGTGGAGGCGGAGGCGGAGGCGGAGGTTGGCTTTCATTTTCAGTCTTTTCGTGGTGCTCAAGAGCTTGATATGATCTTCTCTTTGCTCCTGGTGATCTCTTCTTCTCGTTCCTTTCGCCGTAACTCTTCTGCTCTGCCTGTTGAAACACCGGCGCTGGTGGAGGCGGAGGCGGAGGCGGAGGTTGGCTTTCATTTTCAGTCTTTTCGTGGTGCCCAAGAGCTTGATATGATCTTCTCTTTGCCATGCGCTTAACCGACTTCGGCCGCGCCGGCGTGGATTGTGGCGGCGGAAACGGTGGCGAAGGAGCCCGAGGAGGCGAATATGATGAAACTTCCTCTCTGCCGCCGTCGAAAGTATCCACAGCTATAGTGTTCGTGTTCGTGTTCGTCTTCATCTCCGAGTCTTCTTCTTGAGGCTCCTGCCATGGCTGGCGGTGATGAAGCTGATCCGAGCCCGGAAAGCGGTAATTGCTGATGTGGGTGTCGTCGCAAAATCGCCACCGCTCATCTTCAGCCACCCATGCAGACTGTTGACGTAGATCCGGGTAGGAACTGCTGCTCCTTAACCTGTTTGTGGTGGTGTTGTAGCCAGCCGTCCGATCAGAATACTCGTACCATGGATGCGGTGTCGAAGGGTTTGACTTGTTAGCCTCTTGCGATGCATTTGAAACGCTTCGATCTTCGTTGTTGTGGTTACCATTGAGGAAGGCGCAGGCAATGGCGAAAAGAACAAGGACTAGATTTAGGGAATCCCAGCTCTTCTTCACCAGATGGGGTCTAAAGATTTGCGAGGAGAAAGAGAGAAAGGAAGGGAGTAGGACGAAGATGAAGAAAAGGGCGATGACCAGCAAGAGTACAAGAAGCAGACCGGAGTTGAGGAAGAGGGAGGAGGAGCGGCGGCGGCGGGGGCGGAGATTGTTGGTGTTCTGCAGCCAAAATGGTGGGAGGATGTCTTCCTCTTCCTCCATTATTTGTGGGTGTGGGTGAGGGTGAGAAATGAGAATTGAGATGATGAGCTTTTTCAGATATTTTTGCTTTGCTTTTGTTTTGCTTTCTGTGTATTTCCCCTTTGGGGTTTGTTTGCCCTTTTGCTTGCTTTTATGTGCTTTGCCTCTCAGCTTGTGGCTTGAATCGCTTGATAAAGATACACGAATTACGTATTTAAGTGCTGAAAATGGGGAGAGGTGGTATATAATAATTACTGTGGGGTCTTCTGTTTTTTCTCTAAATGGAAAATGTAAATGATATACACACTTTCACTCTCATAGTTACATTTTCGTACGAAGATCTGACTACTGTGACGTGACAATGTCCATCAATCTTCAGATTTTTTTTTTTTTTTCTTTTAACAGAAGTTGATTTAAAGGTCGATGAGAACTGTCATATCATCAATTGAGTAATATTACATACGACACATTCATCTTACTAGACTAATGTGACAATGTCCATTAGCTCTTCTTTATTTTTTATTTTTTAATGACTAATAAGTATTACCACATCAATCCAATAGAACGAGTACAATATGTAGCATTACTATTTTTTTAATTTACATTCATATTTTACTTGACTAATGTAATAATGCTCAACTGCTCTTAGATTAATCTTTGCTAAAAAAAAAAAATATCCAAGAATTGATGATCATCGTCACATAAGCGTATAATACAGTACATAACATTTATCTTTATAAAACTGCCACGAAAACACATATTTTTGAAAGAGATTCTTTTAAATCTGTTAATGATATTGAAAAAAGAATGTGTTTTTTAGAAAACTTGATAGACAAGAAAGGGGGCGGCATCACCAATGTTGGCTCATGGCTGGCACTGTAAGAATGACAGCGAGATTGGCTGCAAGATTGGGACACGATTGATGGTAGACTGTGTAGTAGTTAAACAATGGGCTTGACTAAAACCCTCACACTCATCATACAACTATCCACACCAGACCCACCCATCCATCCATCCCATCTTCAAGGGAAGTGCCACCGCAAAATCAGTCTAAATTTGTGCCATTATCTATATATCTTCTTCCTTCACTTTCTTAAAAAAGAAAAACACTACCTCAAAAATCGAGCCCCATACCCCAACACCAACAAGTGATTCGATTCGAGGGTTTATTCTTAAAACATACTTTATTCTAAGAATTATTGCGCATTTAGAGAAAATCTTTTTAAAATTTAAAAATTTTCAATTTACATTTATGAACTTTTTTTTTTAATTAATTTACCTTTTTCATTAATTTTTGACGAAAATGCCTAAAATACTAAATTACCCTTTTTCGTTAGTTTTAATCGTTAATTTCTAACGAAAATGCCTAAAATACTAAATTACCCTTCGATTTTCATTTTTTAACTTTTTAATTTGAAATTAAGGATAAATTTAAAATATTATAAAAAATTTAGGAGTATAAACGTCATTTTATCACTTCTAAAGTTTAAAAACTGACGAAGGGAGGTCAATTGAATCAAATTAAAAGTTCAAGAGATTAAATTGAGAATTTTTTTAAATTTAAAGGGTTTTGTCAAAACGCATAGTAGTTCAGAGGTGTAAAGTGAAATTTCTTCAAACATTTTTTTCTAAAAAATTTCAAAACCAAAAACACAAAATCATTTTCTTAGTCGTTATCAAATATTTCAAAATTTTAACGTTTCCTTGAAAACCACTATTTGCCTTATAATTTATTTATTTATTTATTTTCAATTATGCATGTTGCAGCCTTTGTTTATATATATATATATATATATATATATATATATATATATATATATATATATATATTAATTAAATTATTAAATTTCTTATTTTTAATTTAAATTTTTGAGATTAGTGGCAATTTAATATAAATGTAGAGGAGTTGAGGCTTTTATTTCTTATTTAAACTAAAACAGAAGTCCTATTTATTATCAACTTAAATTTTTTGAAATAATTGTTCATTTATTGAAAAATAAAAAGAGTAGAAATTAGGAGACGGGCATACATTCCGCGGGCGACAGTGGGTGGGAAGTAGAGAAAGGTTAATTAAGGAAAGCGTGTTTTGCTTTTGTTTGTATGTTTTCCTTTCCCTGTCAAAGCTTTCAAAAGATCAACACTTTTACAGCACGCTTTTAAACTTTGATGCCAACACTTTTGTTTCTTTTACTTATAAACTAAACACTTTATAATACAACATTGTGTGAACTTCTCGTATACTTATAATGGATATTTTAATTTTGGGGTTTTCAAAATTGGTAAATAATTTTTTGTTTTACCGTCGTGTAACAAATAACTCACTTCGTACAAAATTCAGTTATTTTTTTCGATATGGTCATTATGAAAGTGCAAATTTTATCTTAAATGCCATTGTAAAAAGTAAAATAAAACAGAGGTTGGCGTTGGGTGCTCCACTGACCACTCCTATGGTCTTGGGAGTGGTTCAACTGCTAGGGGCTTGAGTTGCTGACTTGTCAGCCTTTTTCTGCCACTTTGACATGACTCTCACTAGGTCGAGTTGGCTAGAGTTCACACAAAACGGGAAGTTAAGCAAGGCGTGAAAGCGCACATCTGGTAGGCATATTGGTTGTAAGCCAACGCGACATCCTTGGTTGAGTCATAGCCCATTCTTGAATCTCAGTCTCGAACTTCTCCTAGGCTTTTAGGGGTGGTTCAACCATTTCCTCCGCCCATCTTGGGGGTGGTCAGCCACCCAATGCCATCTTTTTTTTTTTTTCTTTTTTTATATATATATAATATTATTTTAAGGTAAAATTGTAATTTCACAATGACCATGCCAAAAAAATAGTTAAATTTGTGTGAGATGGAGTTCTTTGTTACACAGGTATGCCATATAGAGGTATTTATCACTTTTGAAAGTAGTTCGGGGTTTTGACAAATAGTTTAGGGGGTTTAAATAATATGAGAAGACACCCCTGGAGAAAGGAAAAAAAAAAAAGAAGTTTATATCGTTAGAAAAGTTGACAAAATTCATTAATATGACACATTAACACCAATCATAATGTGACCTGTTTTTTTTCCTTATCATAAAGAGTGTTCAATAACTTTTTAAACTCCAAAAGAAAAAAATAAAATAAAAAAATAACTATTTATCAAAAACCCACATTACGTTGACCAATTTTACATTTGCCCCCTTTTTTTTAACCGTTATCTTTTACCGAAAAAGTTATTCAAAACTTAAACGGAAGCCAAAAGAATTTAAAGAGAAAACTGAAAATCTTAAAAATAGGCTTCAGAGTTTAGACTTGGACTTGGTCAACGAGGATGGCGGCTTTGTCCAATGTGCTCAAGTAGGAGGAGGATGGGGAGAGAATTCCGGACACGACGCCGATGGAGTTCCCTCAAAGTTTTCTTGTGTCAACACGACAGCTTTGTTTGCCAGACAGACAGCAGACAGGGATTCCATGCTTAATTACATGAGAATTCAATTTCCCATGCAAACAAGTTAATTATTGAGTACAAGTGTAAACAAATTCATTTTTGTATTATAATAATCAACACCAACTCTAGGGGAATAATTCCCACAAAAATAAAAAAATGTAACACGCCATGCACATACAAAATCTACAAAAAATAATTATAAATAATTGAATGTAGAGTGCATTTGAAAAGTCATGATGAACAGAAAAAATAAAATAAAATGCTTATGATTAGCTAATTTAAATAGAAATGTAGAGAATTCATGGCAGTTGTGGTCTCTTACTATACAAGGCTCGTATTATGCACAACGCTAAAGGGAAACCCAGAAACTGCTTTTAGGTATTCACATAGCTGAACCTTCAGTTAAAACAGTTGCCTTCTTCTGGCACCTTTAAGAACTGCAAGGAAGCTTTGACCAGTTGAGAGTTGTAAACCATCAGCTCAGGCTTTTCCTCAAGGAAGGTGAGGATGATGATGGGTACTTGAGCATAATTGTAGTGAAAAAGGACTATAAGAGAATAACAGCTCCTGTTATTATCACAGCAATTGTACATAGCATAGCCTGCAGCAAAAACCATAACATTTGCGATTAATGAAAAAAGATCAATTTTTGTTAATACCATTAAAAGCGTAAGCCGCCTTTAGGTACACAGGATAAGTGGCAAAGCTTAGCCCGCAACAACCATGACATTTGGGATTAATGAAAAAGATAAATGGCATACACATGCTTCAATCATAATTCATTGCAATTGAGCCCATATAATAATTTTCACTGCAAGATCTGCTAATAACAGTGACTACCTGGCTTTTCACAACTTTACAGAGAAGATAGATAAAAGTGGGGAAAGCAGATTTTTTTGTGGTTGTGCTTGCACTGTGTACAAGCACATTGTGTATGTGTGTGTTGGTAGGATTGGAGGGGAAGTGCCACTATTTAATGTTGTATTGATCAATTGTGAAAAATTTATCTGTCCCCTCCCACGGCCCACCCCCATCCCTTCAAACAGAAAGAAAGAAAGAAAGAGTGAGAGATGATCCGGGACAAGTGTTTGGATCTATTATGACATAGCCGCAAGGCGCTCAATGGACACTTTTAATCTTATAAAGGTTCTCAATGGACACTTTTCAATCTTATAAAGGCGCTCAATGGACACTTTGTAATCTTATAAAACATTTTCAGGTCTTTGAATAGACGCAAAAACAATTTTTTTTTTGGGATAAATATACTTTGGCCCCTCAATTAACATCCATTTATTATTGTCCCATAAACTGACAGCTGTGACATTTAGATACATCAAACTATCATTTTGTTGCAATTAAACCACTTTTCTGTCATTCTTCCAAAAATACTCCTATTTTCTAAAATTTCATTAAAAAACTAAAGCCAACAATCAAAATTTCATACAAATTCCTTCTATATTAATCGAACATTTCTCTATGTTTTTTAGTATTTAATCAAAATTTAATTTAATTTAATTTTTTTTCTTTTTTAAAGAAAATAGCGGTATTTTCGGAAGAATGACAAAAAAGTGGCTTAATTGCAACAAAATTGTAGTTTGATATATTCCAAGTGTCACACATGTCTTCGTGGGACTTTTTTGAAAATGGTTGATAGTTCAGGGAACTTGAGTATATTTAACCCATTTTTATTTTGTGCAACTCACTATATTCATATCTCAATTAGTAGCACCGCTCATATTAAAATGTTTCGATATTACAAAAAGAAAAAACAATTGCGATAAGAGGTTATAAAGGTTGTCATATACCAGTTGAAAAAAATAAACTAGCAAACAAAGCATAAGATTAAACAGCGAGTGTTGCACTTACAGCAACTGTATTGGCAGCAAGTCCATCCCGCTCCCTTGGATCCTTATGATAGTACTTTCTAAAGTAAAGAATTGAAGCATAGTACCACAGCAGCGGGCATGCAAATCCTAGCAAAAGACTGCAAGAGAAAATGCAGCCATCAAGACACACACAATGGGAGAGAGATGGAGAGAGATAGTGAAGAGAAGAGCTATGAAAACTCACGAAAACCATCCAATTCCGCAGCCAAAGCAAGGAAGGGGCTTATCAAACATTCCCAATTGAGGGTTCTCTGCATCTTTAATATTGGTATAGTCGCCGTTTCTGTGGTCCACTACATCTGTTGAGAGTCCTGTGTTCATTGTAACACATTCAGCGACTTGTTCAGATAAAGGCATACAGATTGCAGAGTTGCTGCAAAAAGAAACCAACAACAACAGCAGCAAGGCACAATGATGCGGCTGCAAAAAAGAGGATTCAGTTGCCGTTTCTTTTGCAATTTTCCAGTTTTGGCAATTTAGGTTTTTAACATGGGGGGCCGATGTCAAGCATCAAACAAGATTTGCATGGTCTTCGACGTTGCCTTGAAAGAATCAGTATATGATTAAATCCGTTTTAAACTTAAGCAATAGCTCAAGAAAATTATGGGATTTTTCTTTTTATAAGTAGTGGCATAATCGTAATTTTGTGCAAAATACTGCATAGATTCTATTCAATGTAAGGTTAAATTTGTTCAAGTGTTTCTAGCAGTATCTGAGTCCGTTGAGTGCTCTATTGAGTACGCAGCTAGTGCTCCTCAGGTAAGATTGTGTCTGACTTACTTTCCATATTGGTGGAAGACATTTACTTTCCAATCAAGTTTGCTAGGCAATAAATTTATTCAGTTGTAATCAAACGAATTTAGAATTGAATGTCCCTCTTCTTCTTCTTCTTCTTTCTTATAATTTCTGCAGTATTCTCCACAAAGTCTGCCGGTCGTTAAGCAAAACTATCCACATCAAACAACCTCTGCAGCTCCAATCTATCATGCCTAAAACCCATATCTATTAATGCCCCATCACCTCAGAACAACCTACAACTATTACACCATCTTTCTCATGAACCATATTTCAACCACACTTCATCACCATCATCATGATCTTCTTTCTTTCTTTCTTTCAATTTCTGCAGTATTCACCATGAAGTCTGCCTGTTGTTAAGCAAAACTATCCACATCAAACAACCTCTGCAACTCCAATTCCCTAAAACCCAAATCCATTAATGCTCCATCACCTCAGAACAACCTGCAACTATTAAACCATCTTTCTCATGTACTATATTTCATCCACACTTCATCTTGTCCTACATCACATAAGTATTTTGTTTCTCCATTTACTTTGAACACAAAATTACTAATTGCTAAACACATCCAAAAGAGACACTGGGCTGCTGGTCCTTGGTTTATGTTCATTTCAATTTAAATCCAATGAACAAGTGTTTGCTATTGTGATGAAACTCGAAAACAACTTTACTATTCACATAATAACAACTCCAAGAATATCAAATTAACAATAACTGTCAGGCTGTCTATAGTGTTCATAAAGTTTCAGACAAAGGAAGTTATCAAAGGACAACTAATTGTTAAAAAACATAAACCTGACCTAGTTAACTGTAATTTTTCTCTGATAGCAAGCAGAGGACATTTATTAGGAAATAATATATTGTGTTCTTATTGAGTTAAAGACCTAAGAAGAAAGATCAGAGGATTAGCATCACGGTAATGAGACAAACTTTATCAACAGTCCTGTATACTAGAGAGCTTATTAACTATTAACAGTAACATTGTAAGAGGCTCACAGGGCTAGAAGTCAATCAAGTATCATTTCTACTCATTGGTCCTCAACATTACATCGTGTCAGACCAACATTTGGTTAGAAGTTCTGACAATATAGATATCTCCCAGCTCATTGATTTAAAAGAAAATTAAATTATCTTTACGCCCAGTGAGTTTCAAATTCCAAAAACAATATTTGAGCCATAAATATTATCTAGCACAGGGAAGACAGACAATCATTATAACCACATACAATTTTGCTTGCATCAAGACCACCTAGAAATAAACTAATAAAAAGAGATCAGAAAGCCCTTCAAAAGAATTTAAGAAAGGAAAAAAAAAAATCAAACTAGCAATATTAAGGCTAAGTCCAAACTATATCAAGTAGAAAAAAGACGGGGAAAAGAACACAGAAGAAGTTGAGTACTCTGATCCATGTCTCCCAGAGAGAAATTATCGCAACAGCCTCAACTTCCTTCCCTGCCTTTAAAGCACCTGCTACATGAAAAATACATGTATTAAAAAGATGAAGATAGGTTGACTATAAGATTCTTAAAGAAGTGTACAACTTTGAAGTGACAAGGTAGAAATTTATATATATATATATATAGAAAAAATAAAAAATAATAATAATAATAATAAAACTCATTGTGTACTGCATACAGTAAATTAATTTTCCAACAAAGTTCAGACATGTCATTTAATCAGTACAGACTCGAAAAATGATTAATTCTGCCAAGTAAGCACCTTCAAAATGATGCTTCCTGCACCGCATATAACAAATTACCCACCACCTGGAAAACCCAATCTACTTAAGAATAGACACATCTTTGATGTCAAAAAGCATAGACATCTATCAAGTATTGTATACGCCACTATGATAATGTCACCACCAAGCAGAATCTTCATAGAGGGAAAATATACACACAAACAAATCAAATACATCTGACGCACTATAAACGAAACAGTCTCAAAAGATCCCGGCTAATCACTTAACAGGCTGTCAGTTTTCTCTAAGATCTTACTCCTGTGTACACACCTAACCTTTGATATCAATAATTTAACCCCAGAACTCTGTCACATATGCACTATACTTCTAAAAAGATATATCATAAAAATGATATAAAAATACACCGCCTTTTCTCTTTGCCATTCAGAGACACTCTGACTTATATGATGAGAACAACCTCCACACTGTGGTACATTGGAAAAAGGATAACTGGAAATTCTGCATGCCAAATTTTCAAAGAATTATACAATTTCCAACAACAATGATCCCTAATCCCATAAGATCATTATGGAAAAATGCATAGAAAATATTACCTAACCTAGATTCTGAATCCAAATTGTGTTTCACCAGAAAACAGAATTATTACACTCATTTGAGCCATAATATGATTGGTGGGTTCAAAATGGCAGGAGGTCACGCTATCATAGCTCATAAGCATTCTCAAGGAAGCACCACCTGCATCCAATTCCTTTTTAGTTACCACTATTGACCAGCAAATTTGATAACTCAAGCTAAATCTTCCAGAGTCATTAAGTGGTTTCAAACAGTAAAAGAGATCGACAGCAACAAAGTTATAATTTCCTTAGATTCAGCTGGATACATCAAAACAAAAGGGATAATAAGAGTTCATGTAACATGATATACATCAAACCAAAAGAGAAGAGAAATGGCACTTAGGGTTTCGTTTACAAAACCATTATAGCAAAGCTGTTTTAATTAGATTTGTTTTATACACCTTTGACACAATCCAAACCCGACACGGAAACACAAATTGTCACCCCTAGCGAAGCATGTTACTGCACAATCAATTAGGCATTACTTTGTGCTCTGGAATTAACATAATTTGCTTTGGAAATAACATTTCCCTTTCAAAATAACCATTGCATTTCCGTTAAATTCTTTCTTCCCTGACTATTGTCTGCTCGAAGATGTGTCCAGATTCCTTAGTCAAAGTCTATGATAATAGGTTCACAATTTATGCTGACAAAATGCAAACGTTTTACATAGCTAAACACATATATCACAACCCTGTCAATTACATGGACAGGTTCTGCCCATGACACTGTAACATATCGCTACAAAATTCTTGTATGATATGGTAGATTGCTCATATGATTATCCAAAGAATATATTACTTCCTCCCTGTAGTGCTGAGCAAACCTAGATGTGCTGGAGGAGTGCGCGGTTTGGAGAAGGTGGCAAAAATAACAAACCTCAGGTAAAAGTTCATAATTCATCACTAACTGATTTAAAAGAAAAAATATCAAGTCCTTTAAATGCTGATAATCTAGTTAAACTTCCCAAACATTGAAGAAATCC
>NC_081547.1:10012513-10070668 GCF_901000735.1 Corylus avellana | reverse complement strand
AGCAAAACTATCCACATCAAACAACCTCTGCAACTCCAATTCCCTAAAACCCAAATCCATTAATGCTCCATCACCTCAGAACAACCTGCAACTATTAAACCATCTTTCTCATGTACTATATTTCATCCACACTTCATCTTGTCCTACATCACATAAGTATTTTGTTTCTCCATTTACTTTGAACACAAAATTACTAATTGCTAAACACATCCAAAAGAGACACTGGGCTGCTGGTCCTTGGTTTATGTTCATTTCAATTTAAATCCAATGAACAAGTGTTTGCTATTGTGATGAAACTCGAAAACAACTTTACTATTCACATAATAACAACTCCAAGAATATCAAATTAACAATAACTGTCAGGCTGTCTATAGTGTTCATAAAGTTTCAGACAAAGGAAGTTATCAAAGGACAACTAATTGTTAAAAAACATAAACCTGACCTAGTTAACTGTAATTTTTCTCTGATAGCAAGCAGAGGACATTTATTAGGAAATAATATATTGTGTTCTTATTGAGTTAAAGACCTAAGAAGAAAGATCAGAGGATTAGCATCACGGTAATGAGACAAACTTTATCAACAGTCCTGTATACTAGAGAGCTTATTAACTATTAACAGTAACATTGTAAGAGGCTCACAGGGCTAGAAGTCAATCAAGTATCATTTCTACTCATTGGTCCTCAACATTACATCGTGTCAGACCAACATTTGGTTAGAAGTTCTGACAATATAGATATCTCCCAGCTCATTGATTTAAAAGAAAATTAAATTATCTTTACGCCCAGTGAGTTTCAAATTCCAAAAACAATATTTGAGCCATAAATATTATCTAGCACAGGGAAGACAGACAATCATTATAACCACATACAATTTTGCTTGCATCAAGACCACCTAGAAATAAACTAATAAAAAGAGATCAGAAAGCCCTTCAAAAGAATTTAAGAAAGGAAAAAAAAAAATCAAACTAGCAATATTAAGGCTAAGTCCAAACTATATCAAGTAGAAAAAAGACGGGGAAAAGAACACAGAAGAAGTTGAGTACTCTGATCCATGTCTCCCAGAGAGAAATTATCGCAACAGCCTCAACTTCCTTCCCTGCCTTTAAAGCACCTGCTACATGAAAAATACATGTATTAAAAAGATGAAGATAGGTTGACTATAAGATTCTTAAAGAAGTGTACAACTTTGAAGTGACAAGGTAGAAATTTATATATATATATATATAGAAAAAATAAAAAATAATAATAATAATAATAAAACTCATTGTGTACTGCATACAGTAAATTAATTTTCCAACAAAGTTCAGACATGTCATTTAATCAGTACAGACTCGAAAAATGATTAATTCTGCCAAGTAAGCACCTTCAAAATGATGCTTCCTGCACCGCATATAACAAATTACCCACCACCTGGAAAACCCAATCTACTTAAGAATAGACACATCTTTGATGTCAAAAAGCATAGACATCTATCAAGTATTGTATACGCCACTATGATAATGTCACCACCAAGCAGAATCTTCATAGAGGGAAAATATACACACAAACAAATCAAATACATCTGACGCACTATAAACGAAACAGTCTCAAAAGATCCCGGCTAATCACTTAACAGGCTGTCAGTTTTCTCTAAGATCTTACTCCTGTGTACACACCTAACCTTTGATATCAATAATTTAACCCCAGAACTCTGTCACATATGCACTATACTTCTAAAAAGATATATCATAAAAATGATATAAAAATACACCGCCTTTTCTCTTTGCCATTCAGAGACACTCTGACTTATATGATGAGAACAACCTCCACACTGTGGTACATTGGAAAAAGGATAACTGGAAATTCTGCATGCCAAATTTTCAAAGAATTATACAATTTCCAACAACAATGATCCCTAATCCCATAAGATCATTATGGAAAAATGCATAGAAAATATTACCTAACCTAGATTCTGAATCCAAATTGTGTTTCACCAGAAAACAGAATTATTACACTCATTTGAGCCATAATATGATTGGTGGGTTCAAAATGGCAGGAGGTCACGCTATCATAGCTCATAAGCATTCTCAAGGAAGCACCACCTGCATCCAATTCCTTTTTAGTTACCACTATTGACCAGCAAATTTGATAACTCAAGCTAAATCTTCCAGAGTCATTAAGTGGTTTCAAACAGTAAAAGAGATCGACAGCAACAAAGTTATAATTTCCTTAGATTCAGCTGGATACATCAAAACAAAAGGGATAATAAGAGTTCATGTAACATGATATACATCAAACCAAAAGAGAAGAGAAATGGCACTTAGGGTTTCGTTTACAAAACCATTATAGCAAAGCTGTTTTAATTAGATTTGTTTTATACACCTTTGACACAATCCAAACCCGACACGGAAACACAAATTGTCACCCCTAGCGAAGCATGTTACTGCACAATCAATTAGGCATTACTTTGTGCTCTGGAATTAACATAATTTGCTTTGGAAATAACATTTCCCTTTCAAAATAACCATTGCATTTCCGTTAAATTCTTTCTTCCCTGACTATTGTCTGCTCGAAGATGTGTCCAGATTCCTTAGTCAAAGTCTATGATAATAGGTTCACAATTTATGCTGACAAAATGCAAACGTTTTACATAGCTAAACACATATATCACAACCCTGTCAATTACATGGACAGGTTCTGCCCATGACACTGTAACATATCGCTACAAAATTCTTGTATGATATGGTAGATTGCTCATATGATTATCCAAAGAATATATTACTTCCTCCCTGTAGTGCTGAGCAAACCTAGATGTGCTGGAGGAGTGCGCGGTTTGGAGAAGGTGGCAAAAATAACAAACCTCAGGTAAAAGTTCATAATTCATCACTAACTGATTTAAAAGAAAAAATATCAAGTCCTTTAAATGCTGATAATCTAGTTAAACTTCCCAAACATTGAAGAAATCCCATATGTAAATGAGCATGAATTTTGAGCAAAAGACAATGAATAGAAGGGAAAAAATCCCATATGTAAATGAGCATGATAAAGGCTTTAGCTTGAGAATCAACCCAAGCATACAGAAAGGAATGCTCAGTAAAAACCAATACCAATAAATCATATTCACATGCTTAGAATTAAAAAAAGTAAGGCCAAAAATGATTTTTTTCAATTAATTTAGGTAGCCCCCTCCCCGCGGCACAACCAAAAAGAAAAAAAGAATTGCATTCGATAGTTACATGTACACCAATGCTATCTCAATCTCTGATCGATAACACGCACACAGAGAGCGAGAGAGAGATTTGGTCAGCACAGAGTTTATCGTGAACAACCCACAAAACCCTTCCTTTCTACCAAAACTATAAAATCATATGACATTTGCTCAACCCACTTCAATACCGAGAAATTTCATCAAGCCCCACCAGAAAGAGGAAAAATACCCGTAAAGCAAATGGTTTTTATCAAGTCCCGTAAGACCAAAATCGCGCAAAAAATTAATAATAACAAAAGAATACCCGAAACAAGAAAACCCATTTCTCAGCAGATAAGTTCAATCAAAAACCATAAACAAGAACAACAGAAGAAATCGCTCTAAGAAGAAAATTTCAGCAACCACGTCTGCAAAGCAGGAGAATTCAACCATCCAATGGTAGAAATGAACTCGAAAACCCAAAATTTACCAACTCTTACCGACCAGAGAGAGAGAGAGAGAGTCGACCTGCCTCCGATAAGCGACAGCAAAATGAGAAAAAGCAGCTTCTGTTGGAAAAGGATTTCCTTCGAGCATGGAATTCAAGAGCAGCTGCTGATTGGTGAAAGATAAAAAAGCAGTTTCTTAACAAGCGCTTTTCGTCTGCTTTTAGATGACCATGATGACGCTACTCTCCATCAATCGACTGGAGACGAATTATGAAAATAGGAAAGAAAATGACACTCCTCCCTCCCCTTCTCTCTCACTGCTCTCAGGAGGCAACACCCAGCAGGTTAATGTGCTAAACGATGTCGTTCTATTTTCTTGTTTCTGTTCCATTACTTCCGCGCCCCCACCGGGCCATCCTCCGGGATATCCTCAGATAATTCCTCAATTTCTTCTTTTTTAATTGTTTTTGGGTTCTTTATCCTCAAACAAGCTTTGCATAAGTTTTTTTTTAAAAAAAAAAAAAAAAAAAATTATCTTTTCTATAGATTAAAAAAATATATATATATATTTACAAAAAGTAGTTCTAATTATAAAAGCAAAGCACTAGCAGCAGACTCAAAAGCATCCACATTAAAAACCCTAAATATAATCAACATCAAAAAGCATCTATACTATACCAATGCACCCAATGCATTAAGAAATACTGTAGATGTCTAATGCATTATTAAATTATAAAAAATTGATTTTTCACATGTTCCAATAATTTTCTCTCCTCTCTCATTGCAATAATAAAAAGAAATAGTATTTAATTCATATAAAAAAAAATAAGAGAATTTTTTTTTTTTTTTTTTATAGGGAATCAAAAATAGTTTTATTCATCAAGTAAAGGAAAATTACAATTGAAAATATATAAATCTGCGGAAACAAAACAACAAATGTACTAGGTGCACTTATTTTATTCCTCTTTTTTTATGTAAGAACTTATTTTTCTAGTTTTTCTGCCCGTGAAACCATTCATAGCATCATCTTAGTTGTCTTAAAACATAAAAACAAAATATAAGTAAATACTCAATATATAGATACAACATACATGAAATAAAGTTAGAAACAATTTTATGTATCAAAACATCAAAAATACAAATAAAACATTCATCATCATACAATATTTTATTTTCTTTAAACTCTTGAGTAGACACACACAATTACGCCCTATTTGTAAGGGTTGGCGATCATTATTATTCCCTTATCAATAAATGGAGCCACTCTAGGATATAGACATCTCAGTTTGGTGGTGGTGGAACAGGATCCTCTCCAATTCCTTTGAACTAGATATTATCCAGTTAGTTATATTGAATTAGTGTTTTTGTCTTTTTATTTTTTAAATTGACAAAAATACCCCTACTATATAAATAACTGGATATTATCTAGTTTAAATGAAAATGAGAGGATCTTAATTCCAGTGGCAGTGGACCATACAAGATGGCTGGCTTGCCCAATAGCTATGGTATGGTTGCCCGTAATTCATATGGCCAATAAAACATTTGATGCAATCTTTTTTTCTTTTTTTTTCATCCAATTTTCATTAGCTGGTTATTGAAATTTCGTAATTGCAACCCCTTATGCATAACTGCTTTTTTCTTTCTTTCTTTTTCTTTTTTTTTTTTTTTTTAAATGGGCATTTTAAGCCTTTTTTTGTGTTTTGAGCCTTCATTAAGCCTCCCTTTTAGAGTACAGGCATTTTTAGCATTCTCACAGAACTTTAAAAAAAAAAAAAAAAAAAAAAACTAATTTGGTGGGCCAAATCACAAAAAAACAATCCCCAAAATAGTAGGGGTGTTTGTTAAACCCCACGGTACTCTACTACTGTTCATTTTTCACCACACTATTCATGGATAAAAAGAATAAAAAAAATAAAAATAATTATTTGGTATGGGAAAATGAAAAAGTGGTATTGAAAAGTAATAAATTTTGTTTTGTAATAATTTTTTTATTTAAATAATAATAAAAAATAAATGATGTGATATAAAAAGTGAATGATTTGATATAAAAGTAAGAATGTTTTTTTTTTTAAAAAAAATGAAGTGAATAGTGTGGTGAGATGATGAATAGTGTGGTGTGGTTTAACAAACACCCCGGTGATTTTGGTTTGGTGAATGAATAGTATTCACTCATCAAGTAAATAAAAAATAATATAAATTTTTTCTCTCCTTCCTATTCTTTGAAAAAGGTTGAAAAAATGATAAATAAATATTTTGAAAAAAAAAATGAAATAATGAAAATTAATAGTTAAAATAGTGAAATTGTTGGGAATGCTTTAAAAAAGTGGATAGTTAAAATAAAGAAAAATGTAATTTTTCTTATTTTGATGGATAAAATTTGATGAAAATGCTTAAAAACTCTCATTTTCAGCCTTACCAATTTGACGAAAAAAAATAAAAAATGGTGAGTGAAGTACTCACAAATTGAATAAAAAATGATTTATTTCTCCCGATTTTTCTTTTCCATTTCTCTCTCCTCGTTTAATAGTTAGAGAAAGAATAAACAAATATTTAAAAAATAATATTTATATAAAATAATGAAAGTGAATTATTAAAATAGTTAGGTTATACTATAAAAAAGTAAATAATTAAAATAGAGAAAAATGTATTTTTGGTTAATTTGGTGAGATAATAATGAACATACTTATATTATTTTAGGCATTTTTTTAAAAAAGAAAAAAAACAAACAGAATGCTTCAAAATGTAACAAAACTGAATAATTTTATCAATCAAACCCCCAAAACACGGTATATATATATTTCCGAGAAATAACACAAATTGTAGATTTTTTATGGGCTACAAAATTAGATACAAACGACATATAAAGAAATGAAAAGGCACTAAACAGTAAACACCTTTGCAAATTCCACAACTCAATCTCACTGCCACCTAATTTCATCACTATCTAATCGCACCGGCGGTCATTAGACTGTCTAGCACCGTTCAACCACCCCTAGCCTTTGTCTCCAAAGAGTGCCATCATTTCGACTTAGAAACCACAGCAACGGCGATCCATCAACCACCACGCCTTACACCAACGAGCAATCACTCGTACGAGTTGAAGAAAAGTATAGAAGATTGGAGATGTCATGTGTGTAGATGTGAAAATAAAAAATAAAAAATAAAAATAAAAAATAAAATAAAAAATTGGCGCTATTGTGGCTAACAATACGGCCATTAATATAAATCCATGTACGGAACGACCACCTAGGAAGTGTATGAGAAGCCGGGAGACTCTGGATATGAAGACTCTCCTTCACTCATGCATATTCTTCAAATAATGTTTTTATCATAAGGTGCTACCAGTAACGTGATCAAGACTTCAAAGTATACAAATTCAAATCTACTTTAAGATGTTTTCAAATTTGTAGGATCTTGAGGACAAATTCCATTTTAAGGGGAATTGAATGTTAGGAGTCTAATAATAGAGGTATTTTATGATTAAAATACCTTAGGTTATCTTTATAGATACCATTAGAAGTATGGATTAGAATTTAAATATTAGAGATAAGTATTATCATTATAGTAGTTTATTCTACTTAGTCTTTTTATTTTCACTATGCATTGTAATTGTCTTTTTAAAGACATCAAGCTTATTAATAAATTAAGCATAATTAATCCTAAACATTGAGTTTCAAAAAAGGGTTTTAAGTTTTTTTAAAATATAAAAAGTTTAGGTTCTCTTAGAACCTAACATCCATCCACTTTCCGTGTTTGTGTTTGAAAAAAATCATTCACCTAACAGTAATACTAAAACACTAAACAACTAACAACAACCCTTACAATTAAAATACAACTGCTAATCTCGCCAGCCTCTTTAAGCATACAAATTTCAACAACAAAAACATAATTTGTCTATCATGGGAAAAAAAATTTTAAAAAATCAAATAAACACTAACATTAGAAATCACATCTACGTAGCAAGAACATTGCAAACAATAATAATACATGGTATATTATTATTATTATAAAATATAATATATATTAAGTTAGCGGTTACTAACCTCCCACCTGCTCCTAATAGTTAGCTATTTTTTCCAGCAGTCTACAAAAGTGATTATCAGGTTAACCGCCAATAACAACCCGTTTGTACCATCCTAGTTCGGCCATCCTTTGAGCTTTATTTATTTATTTAATTTTTATTTAATTTTTATTATTTTTATTTTTATTAGTTTTAATTTTGTTTTTAAGAAAATAATGATATAATAAAAAGAAAAAAAAATTAGTTACTGACTTATTTGCCACAAAACAATAATTTGATATATTTATATGTCACATGTGGGGCTTTTTTTTATTATTATTATTATTTATATATATATATATATATAAAAAAAAAATAACTAATAATTTATAAAACTTTTTTATATTTATTCCATAAAAATGAAGGGGAAAGCCTATATATCTCATTTAATTACTACTAAATTGACAATATCTCTTAAAACTAACAAAATATTGTCAATGTTTCCCAATGACCAGACTACCCTTAGTAAAATAAAAATAAAAAATATGAGAAAACTTTTAGGAAAAAATCTAAAACTATATATATATATATTAAAAAAATCATTTTATAAAAAAAAGTTAAAAAATTTCAATTTTTTTTTTTTATGAATATTGAAAATTATCTTTCTCTTTTTGTAATTTTTGTTTTATAATTTTTTAAGTATTAATTTCCTTTTTTAAAAAAAATTAAAATTTTATTGTGAAGAAATTAAAATTTTCGTTTTTTAAAACAAATTTTTTTTAAAAAAAAAAATCGTTTTTTTAATAAAAAAATTCATTTAAAAAAATCGTTTAAAAATTAAAAAAAATTATTTTTTAAAAAAATCATTTTAAGAATTAAAAAATAATTTTTTTTTTCAAATTTATAAAGATGTTTTTGTCTTATTAAGAAATTTATAGAAGTATTTTTATTTTTTATTAGTCTTAGAAATATTGGCAATATTTTAATAATTTAAAAAAATATTGTGACAATTAAAAATTTAAAGGACATTGTAAGAATGAATTCGGAGACCATCCAAAAACTTCAGAAACGGCTCCAAATGATCTCTGGGCGTGTAGGAGAGGGTGTGGGGGCTGAAGCTCATGAAATTCAACACCGACTGCAGACTTTGTTAGACAAAGAAGATGTAAAATGGCGGCAACGTGCAAAGATTGAGTGGCTTCGGGGGGGCGATCGGAACACTAAATTTTATCACGCTTGTGCAAATAATCGCCGAAGGTCAAACCATATTTCCAGCATTCATGACGACTCGGGATATAAATGGGAGTCAGTCAAAGAGGTACAAATGGCTTTTGTAAACTTTTTTACTGGATTATTTTCTTCTACTGTTGGTGATGATTTTACTCGATGTTTACAACCGGTGGAGAGGAGGGTTACGGAGACTATGAACATTGAGTTATTAAAACCATTCACTAAGGAAGAAATTTTTGTTGCCCTTCATAAAATGGGTCCCCTAAAAGCACCAGGTCCTGATGGGTTACCAGCTGGGTTTTTCCAAAATAATTGGGTTTTGATGGGTGAGGATATTTGTTGTGCGGTCTTAGGTACCCTTAATTCTGGTTCTCTGCCTCTTGATTTGAACAAGACAAATATTTCACTTATTCCGAAGGTAAAAAATCCTACTTGTGTTACTGATTATCGCCCAATAAGTTTGTGCAATGTCATCTATAAAATTATTTCAAAGGTTTTGGCCAATCGATTTAAGAAGATATTACCTTTGATTATTTCGCCTGAGCAAAGCGCCTTTGTTCCTGGGAGATTAATTACAGATAATGTGCTTGCGGCATATGAAACTCTTCATACTATGCAAACACGATTAAAGGGGAAAAAGGGCTTCATGGCTATTAAATTGGACATGAGCAAAGCGTATGATCGTGTAGAATGGAGGTATTTGGAGGAGATTATGAAGCGATTGGGTTTTGATTCTCGATGGATTAAGCTTATTATGATGTGTGTCTCAACGGTCCAATATTCCGTGGTGGTGAATGGCAAACCATGTGGTCTAATTACACCAAAGAGGGGGTTGCGACAAGGGGATCCTTTATCCCCGTATTTATTTCTCCTATGTGCAGAAGGGTTAAATTCTTTGATGAGGAAAGCTTTAGAAGAGGGCATTGTGACAGGGGTCCCGACATCAAAAAGGGGTCCGCGCATTAGCCGTCTTTTCTTTGCGGATGATAGCCTCCTTTTTTGTCGATCCACACTGGCCCAATGGGAGGCTTTGTCTAGCATTCTACGTGAGTATGAGAAGGCGTCGGGACAACGGCTTAATACTAGCAAGACCTCCATTTTCTTTAGTAAAAATACGGCACAAGAGGGGAAGATGGCTATTTTGGCTGCTGCGGGTATTTCGGAAACACAAAGGTTTGACACCTATTTGGGTCTACCGGCTTTGATTGGAAAATCCTGAACCATTGCTTTTAAAAGTATTCTGGATCGTGTTTGGAAAAGGCTGCAGGATTGGAAATTAAAATTCCTATCCCAGGCGGGAAAAGAAATTTTATTGAAAGCTGTCATCCAGGCGATTCCTACTTATAGCATGAGTGTTTTTCTCTTCCCGAAGTCTTTGTGCTCAGCGATAAATTCACAAATGCAAAAATTTTGGTGGGGTTATTGTAAGAAGGAATCGAGCGTACATTGGATGAGTTGGAGGCGAATGGGCTTATCGAAGAAGGAGGGTGGTTTGGGCTTTCGCGATTTTAATTTTTTTAACAAAGCCCTTCTAGCCAAACAATGTTGGCGGTTGTGGGCCCAACCGGATAGTTTGGTGGCAAAGATAATGGAGGCAAAGTATTTTCGGGGTGGCTCTATTCTTGATGCAAGGGTGGGGTATAGACCTTCTTTCGCTTGGAGGAGCATCATTGGGTCTTGCAACATCTTAAAGGAAGGATTGATATGGCGGGTGGGGGATGGTTCACAGATTCGGATTTGGAAAGATAAATGGCTTCCCCAACCATCTACTTTTCGTATTCGATCACCTCCTCGATTACTCGACCCAGATGCAACTGTTGATAAGCTTATCAATCCAGACACTAAATGGTGGGACACTCAATTCTTGGAACGGTTATTTGAAAAGGAAGAAGTCCAGATGATTCAATCAATTCCGCCTAGTGTTACAAATCAGCAAGATACTCTTATTTGGAGAGGGACGGCAAACGGCTTATTTTCTGTGAGGAGTGCCTACTATATTCAACAAGAATTAGTTGCTGCCTCCATGGTAGAATGTTCCACTAGTGCTGGGAAGGTGGATGTCTGGAAAAACATCTGGGCTCTCTCTATCCCCCCTATTGAAAAGAATTTTCTTTGGCGAGCATGTCATGATATACTCCCTACCCGTGCAAATCTTTGGAAGAAAAAGATCCTCACAGATCCTTCCTGTCATTTTTGTGGGGCGGAGGTCGAAACTGCTTTTCATGTACTCTGGCAGTGTCCATCTGCCAGGGATGTGTGGGGCATGTGCTGTGCGACAATTCAAAAGAATCACTTTTCGGGCCCTGAGTTTTTACAGGTTGTGGAGGGAGTTTTCTCTAAGTGTGGGTTGGAGGATATTAAAACGTTTGTAGGAGTTGCTCGTAGAATCTGGATGCGGAGGAATGAGGTGCTGCATGGCGGTATCTTCTTGACGCCAAACACCATTCTTAAGCTGACTCAGAAGTCCATGGCAGATTTTAGACAGGCTTTTGAAGACGGGGATGCAGACCACCCACCTGCATATGTCCAGGGTCCCTCGCAGTGGGTTGCTCCTGATGTGGGGTGGGTTAAGGCGAATTGGGATGCGGCGCTGGATTCTTCGTTGGGTCGGATGGGATTTGGGGTGGTGGTGAGAGATCATATGGGGTATTTACGTGCTGCACGATGCATGACTCAACTGGGTTTTCTCTCCCCGGCTGCAGCAGAAGCACGAGCAGTGTTAGTGGCCATTCAACTCTGCAGTGAGATGGGCTTCTTCCAAGTTCAGTTGGAAGGAGATGCTAAGGGCGTGGTTGAGGCTGTACGGGATACTAGCACAAATTAAAGCTGCTGTGCAGGTCTTCTCTCAATGGCAGATAGGCTTTGTGAAGCGGGACAGCAATAGAGCTGCCCATGCACTTGCTAAGTTGGCTGTCAAAGATGTTCTAGAGAAGACTTGGATAGATAATGCTCCTGATTGTATTCGAGATTTGATTCAGCTAGAGCATTTTGCTCTGGTTGATTGATTTACAAATGAGAATTCCACTATTACCTCAAAAAAAAAAAGAAAAAAAAAAAAGAAAGGTTGAACCATAAATATAGAGTAATGCTGGGCAAGGCTTAGGTGCGGTAGTTCAAAACTACCGCACCATGCTGTAGTCCAAAACTGCACCGTTTGGTGCAGTTTTGGGCAATAAACAAATAGTTCTTTTAAAGAAAAAGAAAAAGAAAAATATTTAAAAACTAAAAGTATTAAAAAAATAGAAGAGAAAAAAAAAAAAAAAAATGAAAGGGGTGGAGCCACCCCTTGGCCAAAATGGGGTGGCCGGACCATCCCATTTTGGCCAAGGGGGTGGATTTCCATTATCCTCCTCCAACTTTCTCACATATTAACTTGCCTTTCCATTATCCTCCTCCAACTTTCTCAAGAAAGTGACAGAAAATTGGAAGCCAAAAGGAAAAATTCAAAGAAACCCAAAACTCCAAAAACCATGAGGTCCTTGTATTTCATTCCACCAGCAACACCCATTTCAATCTGGACCACCCCAAAGGCCATGAGGGTGGATCTTCGTCGATTCCGGCACCGGTGAAGGCTATCATGTGCTTTGATTCCCTCTTCTTCCTGATTTCCCTTGAAGGCATGGATTCTATGGATCTGATGGAGACTTTTGGGTACATGGATTTGGTTGAAACAATGATTTCTTTGATCCACAATGTATCTTTCAGCAAAATCATGAAAACCCGTTAGAGGATAGTTATCAACACCAAGAGCAAGAACATGCACTGAATCTGCAAGAACATCATGATCAACTGCTGTTTTTATTTTTAATTCTTTCTAGTTTTTAGTTTTTTTAACTTTTTTAATTGTTTTAATATTTTTAATTATTAGTTTTTTATATTTTTTAATTCTTAAATAATTGTTTGTTATATTTTTTAAAAAAGCTATTTTTTCCCAGCCCAAAACTGCACCGTTTGGTTCAGTTTTGAATTTTTCCTTCTCAAAACTGCACCAAACGGTGCAGTTTTGGACTACTGAATGGTGCGGTAGTTTTGGACTACCGCACCTAAGCCGAATCCGAGTAATGCTACGGAATAACAAAAGTTCCGTAGCATTTCCGTTTTTTCCTATGTGGCAGAGTTAAACAAACCGCGGTTACGTTTTGGTTTTTTATTTTTTAATTATTTTAATTATTATTATTATTAAAAAAAAAAAAGAAAAAAAAAAAAGAAATAGACTCACGCTATGTCGCTATCCCTTCAGCCCCCAAAGGAAAAAAATTTCTCTCCCCAAAACCCTTAATGCATCTCTGCTCTCTCTCCCTTACCCCAACCTCAGCTTCCGGCGAAGCCACGACGGCCCACTGCACCAGAACGGAGACGCGCCCACCCGCCCACTATCACCAACAGTGCCGACGCCCACCATCGGGTGCTTCTTTCACCACGCTCCTCTCTCTCTCTCTCGCGAGACCCACTGAAAGACACCACCACCGGCGATATATCTGCGACTGAGGTTGCAGAAATCAAATTGGTGTCTTGTTGTTGTAGCTGAAAGTTTGGGTGATTCTCTTCCAATGAAGTCAGAACCAGAATACACCAAATCGCAAGTAACGGAGAACCTGGAGACCCCGATAAAGAAAAAGAAGAAAAAGCACCGAGCCCCACCAACACCACCGCCATTGCCACCGGTCCAAGGCAAAGCCAACGTGAAAGTCCTTCACGAGAACCCACAGAAAGCGCCGCCTTTTGTTGGTTACTTCTCCTCCGGTTATGACCCCCTCAAAGATTACGGCGGGAACAATTCTGAGGAAAGTCATGGTATTGGGTCACCTAGGGTTAGGGTTTATCGAAGCCAGAAGTGGCCCAGGAGGGTCCAGATGGTGGTGAGCCCATCTCCTTCTAGTGTGGATTTCGTTGGAACCAACTACTCTGGGGATGCCACGATTGGCCAGCGGTATAAGTACGCGCTTGGGGTGTTTGACAAGGAGAGCCAGAGCTTAAAGATTGTGCCTGTTGCCTGTGACAGGGTGAGTTTGCTGTTTCGTTGCTGAGAATGTGTGGAAATTTTGATTCTTTTATTGTTTAGTCACTGAGAAAGTGTGGCAAAGTTTACTTTTTTACTGATTGGTTGATATGGATGTGTGGGGAATTTTGTTATTGATAAAATGTGGAGAGTTTAGATATTGACTGTTTGATTGCTCATGAAATGTTGAAATTTTCTTGTGTATTGGTTGCTGAGAGAATTTATACATTAGCCAGTTGGTTGGCTGTGGTGGAGAATTTACTTATATATTTTCTTTACTGCTTAGTTATTTATTGCTGCTATGTAGTTCACATTAAAATGGAACTCTTAAATTTTGATTGTTCAGGTATTTAGACTAGAACCTAAAGTCAGAGGGTTAGATGTTGCTGATGAGGAACCTGAAAGCTCAGTGAAGGAAGAAATTGCACCACAGAAGGCTGACAAGATGCAAGCGCTTACTATTCGTTTTGGAACAAAGAAGTCAATAAAGGAGGTAAGCCAAGCCCCTCGCTCTCTCTAGCTTTCTAGTATAATGAAAAGTTCCTTTTATTAGTAGATGAATGATCATACATGGCAAGGTGGTTGACGGTTGGTGAATAACAATTAGTGTTTTTCAAATAGTAGTCTATTGGTTATATTAATTTTTCTTGGGTATGTCAAAGTTCTTATGATATACTAGCTTGATTAATGAGAAATGTAAGTCTCACGGCCAATATAGAAATTATTCTCAGTAGCCTTTGGACCTAATGTCACTTCGACCCTCCATAAGCATGGAGTGACAGATTAGGTTGCAAATTGAAATACCATCGGATGCATGAGTTAGTTAGCAATTATTATTTGTTTTAGAGAAAGAAACATGAGTCCCAGACATTATGAGGCTTATATGATTTGTTGAGGGGTTCAACATATGACAATCATTGTACCTGTAGAGACACTGTAAATTTTTTTGATTAATCGAAGCAATGGCCTGTGATATGTTTGCATTGTTGAATAAGATTAGTTTTATTCACCCGAAATGTGAGATGTATTTCTATCAATCGTGACTGTTTTTTTAAACCCTTTTTTTTTTGTTGGTAAGTTATATATGTATGTAGTGGGTCTTCAACCCACAACCTTACCTTCTACTCCATTTCATGTGGGCAGGAAGTGTTGTTTTAGTTAGAGCTCGTTAACATTTATCACATGGAGACCAATTAAATTCTGAAGGCAAAACCTAATTTTCGTAATAATGTTGCAATTTTTGGTCCTTTTGTTTGGATAATCTTAACCTTATATAAGTCTCAATTTTGATGTGCATACTAGTACAAGTACAACTAGTGAATGTAAGATTATGAATAAATAAAGAAATACTTGGATATAATTGGGCACTTCTACATTTGTCGACCTCTTTTTTGGGTAATGGATGTTACAAATGTTATCTTGATATGTTGAAGGTTGATGTCTGGTACTCTCTTGGGATTATGGTGTTGCCATAATTCTTTTTTGGTAAAAACGTTTGGGGCCTATTAAGTGAGTAGTTACAAGATAATGATTAACACCCATAAAAATATGACATTGCTGTTTTTCTTATCATTCGGCACAGAACTTTTTCTACTCATTATCTGCATGGTAGAGCGCATGTTTCAATGGATGCAAAACGATATAGCATGCAAGCCTCACATATTTGGTCTCTGAAATGTAAACATGCAGCATTGTGATTTTGATTGTGAAGCATTTGCTGGATTTACCTGCCCTCATCTCCTACAAGAAGTACAAAATAAATAAATAAATAAGAAAAAAGGAGTAGTAGGTAGAATAACCTCCTCTTAGATAGAGAGAGAGATTAGGGCCTCCTGGATCCTCATATCATTAGATGAATTCTATGCTTTCCTGTTTTTTTGGATTGTATCCATTGGCATTAAGGGAATGTTATTGTAATGCCCAAAATTCTCTAGATTACTTTTATATTGAATGGTTGCTGTTTTATAATTATGTAGGGTTTGAATGCCATTATCTTGATTTCTTTATTCCAAATTCGTAGGTTAGTGACTTAGTGGAGGGGTATAGTGGAGGATGATGAAAAACACTTAAGGAAAGTATTATAGTTATTATTAGTGATGTTTTATTATAGTAAAGTCTGAATAATGGTTCTTTACAGCACAAAGACCTGCAGTGGACTCCATAATGGACTAATACCTAACAAAGTTTGGCCAAATCTAGAGCAATAATATCACTAGAGTGAAAGCCTACTTCCTAGTGTTTTCAGCTGTCAATTTCTATATTCTGGATCTTAGTAGATATACATTCCAGCAGTGTTTATTACAGCCCATTTCTCTCTACGATTGCCTTCAAAGTCCAGCCCTCTCTTTCTCTCTTCTCTCTTCCTCTATCCTTTATTTCTTCAAGTTAAACCTAAAGTCTACAAGCCAAAAAATCATTGATATTCCTGCTGTACTAGAAGCTGCAATTTCTGTCCAGATTCTATGTATGTATTCATATAGTTGATTTTCTTACCAAATCTTAGAAAAGATTTCCTCCATCATGTTTTACTAATTTCCTATGTCTTCCTTATGATTCATTAACTTCCTTATGTCTTAAATACTTCAAAATCAATACAAGAAACTGATTTCTTGTATCAAACAGTTTGCTGTCCAAGAGAGCAGAACCTATCTCTTCATCTTTCGTTCATTGATAGGGCCTCTTATATGTTTGTGACATTTATCTTGTTTGTTGGATTCCTTCTAGTATTGAACTCATAATTTATTTTTACATTTTCTTCTGTTCTTTATTGGAAGCAAATTATTAGGAGACCTTGCCCTAAAGTTATGTAGAGGTTTTGAGCAGTGTACCCTAAGAATTTAAGAATTGGATAGAATACTTTGTCGGGCTGAGTCTTGGAAGCATTTGCACTTACAGTTGACTTTAACTTTATTGTCATATGGCAGGCCAAAAAAGAGGCACTCTTTGAACCAAGAAGATAATCCCAAAACTCAAGAGGTGCTGGGTGAGAGAATCAAAGAAGTAAAGATAAAAAAGGAGGCTCTTGAAAGTACTGGTGCCAATATCACCCGCAATGTTCCACCATATGATGCTTCTGCTACTTCTCCCCAGGAGGCTTACCCACTGGACAAGATCATCCTTACGGGAGAGTGGGGTTTCCTTGAAGATGTTTTTGAGCTTTCGGAAGTGGGAGCAAAAGTACCCCCCAACAGTTACCCAACCTTTGTCTGCAACAGAATCCATAAGTTGCAGGAGATTCAGGTATGGTATAAGAAAGTCTTAATAGTGCTTTTGCAAATAACTTAAATGGAAGAAGATCCACTTCTTATGGCCGTTAAATTAGTATTAGTTGATGCCATATATTGACTTTGAGTGCTATATATTTCCAAACCTAGGTTGTTTTCTCTTTTGTATGTTTTCGGAGAATGCCAATCGATTGTAGATGGTATTAGTATCCTATTATCATAACCTTTATGTTTGAAACATTCAAATAAATGAATTTAAGCCAAAAGTTTGTGGCATATGACAGCCAGACATCCCAAACATAACCATCGAATGCAAGCCTAACTTATAGGCCATCTGGTTCCTTTTACTTTGTGTTTGCAACTTAATTATATTTAAATACTTATTCACTTCTCCATAAATAAATTTAGGCGTGGATTATATTCAATACTTATTATTCATAAAAAAAAAAAAAAAAAAATTAAATACTTATCGGCCCTCCTGCTCTCACATCACAAATTTGTATCTTAGCTGTAGATGCATTTATTAATAGAGTTTAATGCCTATCGCAGGTTGGGTTTGCTTTTTGTACAAAGCACTGAAACATTAATATTTAATCATTAAGGATGCCAAATGTCTGAGGCTCTCATCTACTTTAGGTTGGGGAACAAGGGTGGATAATTATAAAGCATAATTTTATTTATCCTCCAAGCATGAGATTTGGCTCAAATGTGGTCTTGGCTCAAGACCAACTGGGTGCATGTGTAACTTACCAAGAAAAAGAAAGCAAACATGCTGTTCTCAAAAATAGAGATACTGAATTTTTGTGTCCTTCCCATTTGAGTTGAGTCCTACACTTGTAGTATCATTTTTGCTCGTCATTTTTTTTTTTCTCTTTTAAATTATTTTTTGGGTCAAAAGCTGCATTATTTACAATCTCATGATGTCATAATTAATTGTTTATAGGATGAGGCAGATAAGAGAACGCTTGCTTGCATATTCTCATACATTACTCACCTTATAAAGTACAAAGATCAGCATTCCATGGATGGTGTTTCCTCTGCAAAGGGCCACAGAATTCCAAACATTCTATCCCAGAAGTTCTCAACAATGTTCGCTCCAGAGTTTAAAAGGCTGTCAGCTGAGAAAAATGATCTTCTCATTAGTTATGTCTTGGTACTTACTCTATATGCTGATGAATTCCAAACCTACCCGTCTGATATCGCAAAGGATCTGAGAATGAGTTCAATAAAATTGAGAGTGCATTATGAGCATTTGGGTTGCAAGCCCTCCCGCCAGGGCAACTTGCTGTTATTTACCCTTCCTTTGCCCCTTCAATTTCCAGTAATAAGGCAGAAGAGGCGACGGTAGGAAGATGATTTGTCAACTATTTGTTCTTGTGATTGTTCTAGAGCAACTGGAAGAGTGTGGGTGGGGGTCTTCAGTAAAAGAAAATTTTGATTGTTTGTTATGAATTCAGGTTCTTTTGTTCGAGATACTTTCTTGTGGTATTGTTCTTCCAACTTAAAACATAGTTATATGCTTACATCTATTTGAATACAATCATAATTTGGCAATGATGTGGATTAGTTTGGCAAATTACTCGCTCATTTTTACATACCACTACTTAGTAATGTGAAGGATGAAATGAGAATCCAGTGCAAGAATGATTACATAGAATGATGAGTTGTGTATGAGTTTGTTTCTAATAAAACATTTTATTTAAAACAAAAGAACTTATATAAACTGGAAAATATATGTTGTTATTCTTTCTTTATCTTTATGTTACCATAATATCAACCAATATAAGCTTGTGATTATTGTTGGGAGTATGGACTTTCCAGTCTCTAGTCTTGGGGGTAAACTCCTTCAGGGAATTATAACATTACTCGAACATTGAGAATAGAAAATGAATGCATAAGCTATACTTGCCATTTCATTTCTTTTAGTAACAATGATGTTTTTTTTAAAGAAAAATTGTGAAAGAAACATTATAAGCAAAGGAATCACCATGTAGAAATTTAACATACTCAATGAGGAATCAATATAAAAAATAGGAGAAAAAAAAATTACTCAAATTATATTAGGAATACCGATCAACTGTTTGAACATGTTTGCTAGTGCTACTACTTCGCCATAAACAATATTCTTAGTGCAATTGTCATTGAAATCACCAATTGAAGTTGGTCTAATGACAACGTTAATTGAATTTTTGGTTTTTGCTCTAGATTGCACTACATAGAGTTGTTGTCCATGGCAAAATATTAGTCAAGCTAGATATATTCTCACATAATCTATAGTTTTTCCTTACACTTTATTTATTGTCCTAGAAAAACTTAATCGAACACGAAATTATTGAACGAAAATGGATGGTTTTCATTTTCAGCAGGCGAAAACATCCTTGGTATAAATAATATTTTACTACAATAGTGGCCAATTGCAATTTCTATGCCAATGATAAATTAATCTCGTTCCAGTACACAATCCCTCAGAATAACTGATATTTTTAAGCAATTTAACATGTGACATGACAATTAGGTTTAACAAATAATTCATGCGTCGATTTATGAGCAAATTATTTATTTACATAAAGACAATCATTTTTTTTGGTGTTAATAACTTAATATAGCTTGGCTTTATCATAAATCTTGATGGATCCGAGTTATGCCCACTAGACAGAAGGTCGTCCTTAAAGATGATTGGTCCAAGCAAAGGCAGATTTGGCAACTAATCTCAACGACTACATAGGACGAATAGTACAACTGCGCGACACACAATCTCTCCCCTTAGCTGAAAAAGAAAGGGGTTGACGTGTCAGTAGACTTTCAAGAGAATTACAATGGGCAAAAAATGCCCTCCTCACCTCCTCTGTTGAAGTAGTAGATTGGACATTAAGCCGTTTGCCAATGACCCTGGGTTGATATTGTATTAGAGCTGGTACTGTAGTACTTTTTTTTTTTGGGTATATGTGTTTGATTGGTTTTAGTAAATGTTTTGCGAAAAAAAGTGAAAAAATATATTTTATCTGAAAAAAAGTAAAAAATTTGTTTTGTAGTGATTTTTTTATTTGAATAATAATAATAAAAATAATTAATATAATATAAAAAATAGAGATATTGAAATTAATTTTGAAGTAAAATTTTTATTTTTTTGAGATTGAGGCTGATCCTAGTACAGTACCAGCCCAGAGCTATCGACAAACAGGGCCTAAATGTCGTCTGAACCCACATCAGGATTCAGGAGGGAGATGACCATCTCTAAAGCTAGTGAGCTACTCCTACAAATCCATTATATGCTGCCCAACCGATAACACGTGGCAGAGCTATACAAGGAAGGTAAGCTATGTTTGGGGAGAGCAGGCCCGGCACTGTAGCTGGAACGGTACTGTTCTAGCTACAGTGCCAACTGACACGTGGCGCCAGAAAATAATTTTTTATCTTACAGCTCCTTACTTAGCTTACACGAAAATATACTAAAAGTCAATACCGCTCTTCTTGGAGGGAATAGCTCTCGTTGGGTCTCTACTAACTTTAGTATCGAATGTGTCTCTCACTAATTCACCTCGTTTTTTTTAAGTTTTTTTTAAAAATATTATGACTATTAAAATTATCACTGAACTTGTGATTGATTATTATTAAATTTTAATTAAATTGTGATTTTAATAATCACATCATTCTTAAAGAAACTTAAAAAAAACACAAGAAAAACTTTTAAAATTACTCTCCAACACGCCTTTAAAACTTTCTTTTTCGAGCTTTTGTACTCATCGTGCAAAAGTGGTTGCGCAAATTTAGGCTTCATCAGTTGGAGCCGTATATGGGAATGGATAATATCACTATGGACTAGTGTTATATTTTTAACAACGGTTTATCTAAGAATAATTTGGTAGGTAAAGGTTATATAACATTACAATCTAAAAAGGGTAACACGGTCATTACACGGTGCAAAAGATAAATAGATCGACCAGAGAAAACACTTTTAGATTTAGATGTATCCGAGTACCAGTTTTGATAGATCCTAGTCGGATCCAGCTTAGGTGCACCATGCTTAGGTCGTTTTGGGCAATAAAAAAATAATATTTTTTAAATTAATTAAATGTTAAGAAATTAATAATTAAAAAACTAAAACTATCAAAAAAAAAAAAACTCAACTCACATATCTCCATCTTCTTGTTGCTCCTCTTCTTCTTCTTCTTCTCCAGCTCGTTCATTTCTTTTCTTTTCTCCTTTGCTTTCTTTGAGAGGGAGAGAGAGACCCAAAGACCTCCACGAGAGGGAGAGAAGGCGAGATTTTTAGAGAAACAGAGGGTGGAGAGAGAGACGGAGCTGTGAGAGAAATTGCAGAAACATTTCTGATTTTTGATTGCTGGATCCTTGATAGCCTGTTTGTTCTATTCTCACCTCTTCATCAATGGCTCGCGTAAGTCTCTCTCTCTCTCTCTCTCTTGTGATTACGAATCAACATAATTCCGCATCATATAATATTTATTGAAGATTTAACTTCGAATTACAGAATGATACAATTGGGAGTGTAAATCTTTGTTTGGCCGCTGAGAAAATGTGATGAAAGAGAAAAGAGAGATCAAATTAAAATTTTGAGTCTCTAATTCATTCACTATGATTAGATCCATAAAAAATGTCACAATTTCTGTATGGTTATGTTGGTTTTAATTTTGTTTGGCACAGCTAGTTTGGATTGTTTGAGGATGGCTTGGAAACTAAATCAGTATTAGTTTGCTCGGCATCCAAACAGGGTGTGAGCATAAATGCCCCTCTTTGTTTCGCTGTGTCCTTGTGTTAATACGTTTGGATCTAAAATTTATTTGTATTTTATAATGTGATTTGTTTGTTATATTACCTGACCCAAGAGAACACTTGGTAGACCTTAGAAATGTTGGCCATTTTGGGATTTTGATTAATGTGTAGGACCTCAGGACCCTAGTTAGGACGTTTAGAAATGATGTGGTTGATTTAGGTCAGATCGTGTGATTTCAGTCAATTGGGTAGTAGTAGTAGTAATTGGATGATGGGAATCACATCTGGGTGTATTAGCTGGGCAAATGCACAAGAATTGCATGCTGTTGCAAGTGGTGTAGCGGCCTGCTTGGTGTGCTGTCTAGAACCACTATAGTTGCGGGGAAGTGTGAGGTTACTTCTTGGTTGTGTGAGATTAAACTGCAGAAGAAATGAGGTTGGTTTACCCAATTGCGTGCCGGCCAAGGTTGATGACAGTTTCTCTATGGCCATCACCTAGGCTTACATTTTGACATAGATTAAGGAAGGATAATTTTAGACAAAGAGCTGGTGGTATAATTTCTTATTCTGATGGATTCTGCATTGATCCATGAGACATATGGCATAAGGATTGCTGGTTCTAGTTTTGTTTCTCCTTTTTCTTTTTTAAGGGAGAAAATTTAGTTTTTTTTTTTTTTTTTTGGCATATTTTGTTTGTCATGTCTTGAGCATGCCCTCTGCAATGTGAAGGGATTTATCACTCTATTAATCCAGTTTTTTTCTGTGTTTTACAGGATTTGTGCCCTTCTGTAAAAAACATTCTTCTTCTAGATTCCGAAGGGAAGCGTGTCGCAGTCAAGTATTACTCAGATGATTGGCCTACAAATAGTTCAAAATTAGCTTTTGAGAAATCTGTGTTTACTAAGACTCTGAAGTCCAATGCTCGGGTAGAAGGTATGATGCAATATATATCATATAACCAGCACTTTTTGGATTGGAATATGGTTTCTACTCTTGTCATCGTTCAAAGGTTGGCGTATTTTGTCAAGGATGTGTAGTGCCATATCCCTGGCTGATAATTTATTTGTCAATAAAACTCTCAACATTAAATAGCAAAACTGCTCATGTTTTTTTTTTTTAAAAAAAACGATTAGTTATATATGTAGGCAAGCACACACTCTCATTTATATTTTGCATTTACAGCCAATTTTTTGCTATTTTCTCACGGTAGAAATTGTTTTCTTATGCTCAACTAGAATGCAATTTTAGTCTTTGAACCGAATTAGAAAGTTTCCTCCTATATATTTCAGAAAAAAATGGTGCCTCACATAAATGTACAACCAAAACAAGCATGTATTGCTTGTAAATTCATGCCTGCAATGGTATATTGAGCCCTGGAACAGGTTCATTTGTTCAGTGCCGCAAGCTATACTTCTTCATGCAAAACCTTTGTCCACTCTTTAATTACAAGATTTTGTATAGCTGCCTTAGACCTCAAAAATCATCTTTGTTGAGTTTAAACCACATCATCTTGCAATTAACACGTTTTATGCTCTACATAATGCACAGCCACATGGCAAATCAATCATCTAACATTTTTTTGAAACCGTAAAAATGACTATTATCTTTGTTCCTTTTAGAATGTTCTCTAGGACCCATTTGCAGGTAAAAGAGTTTAAGCTAATGACTTTCTTATTAAATAATCTTGGCTAAATTGGTGATCAGCAATTTTCCCATTGAACTGGAAAACATCTCTAACTTTCAGGGGCATTGTTTCTATATGCTTTTTGTGTACTTATACAACTGCTGCATTGAAATTATATTACAGGTTTGGATATCTTAATTCTACTTGCACCAAAGCTTTGAGAGTAATGATATAACCATCTTTTTATCATTATCAAGAGGATTAGTTAAACAATGATGACCTCTCTGCATTTCTCAATTATTCTACCCATCCTCAGGCTTGAAGGCACTAAAGCGCATATCCTTGTGAATATACAAGTTAAAAAGGCCAAACATATTCCTTTAGTTTACAATAGTCATTATCTGCTATGTCTTTCATCAATTTTGCTCGACCAAAGTTTCCTTTAGCTGGCACTAGACAGAAACAAAATAATATATTTGCCCTAGAACTCTCCTCTTAAAGCCTGGTAATATGTTACATGGCATGTTATATCATGAGACCTGAATATACTGTTGTATTATGATCTGCAGCGGAGATATCTATGTTTGAGAACAACATTGTTATCTACAAGTTTGTCCAGGACCTTCACTTCTTTGTGACCGGAGGTGAAGAAGAAAATGAACTCATCTTAGCCACAGTTCTTCAAGGATTCTTTGATGCAGTTGCCCTTCTCTTGAGGTAGTTTTATCATAAATTTTGCCTTTTCTTTGTGATTTTGATAAAGATATTTATTAACTTATGCTTCTCTTGCATATTCCTTGTTGTAGGAGCAATGTTGACAAAAGGGAGGCACTTGAGAACTTGGATCTCATTCTTTTATGCCTTGATGAGATTGTTGATGGAGGGTATCTAACATGCTTCTCAATTTCACTTACTCAAGCATAAAAGCACTTAATCAATCTCTTCATTTTCTTTCTTCCAACTTCCCAACAATGAATTTGATATCAGTACTAACAAAAATAAAATAATGAATGTGAGATTGGTCTGTAGATCAAAAGGATATGGGTAACAGAGAGAAATAGACTTTATTCACCATACTGCGTTAATTATTGTCTTGATATCCAAATACTTAGTGGAATCCACAACACACACCACCATTTGTTTGCTCAGTTTGTTGTTTGGTTCATTACACTTTATTCACCATACTGCGTTAATTATTGGTCTGTAGATCAAAAGGATATGGGTAACAGAGAGAAATAAACTTTATTCACCATACTACGTTAATTATTGTCTTGATATCCAAATATTCAGTGGAATCCACAACACACACCACCATTTGTTTGCTCAGTTTGTTGTTTGGTTCATTACACTATTTACCACAATATTGTAATATTGTGATGGTAAAGGAAGATATTTATTAAGGCAAGTTTCTTTCTTTGGCAGGATTATACTTGAAACAGATGCCAGCATTATTGCAGGAAAAGTGGCTACTCATAGCATGGATGCTGACGCACCATTGTCTGAGCAAGTAATGCAGCTATCTATCTTTCTTTCTGTTGGCTTTCCGGCCTCTTTCCCCACTAGTAAATAGAGTAGTTGATCTTTAACCCATCCAAATATAGGAGATACCTAAGCGATAACAACCAACTGAAAATAACTCCATTTTAGCTGACTTTTAATTATTTGTACAAACAACTACAAGAAGATGGCTTTCTTTTCTAATATTGCACACTTGTTATTTATTTGTGCAAACAACTCCATTTTGACACATTTTTTATGTTTCTAATCAAACCCTTTTACCTTTCTTTTCTAATATTGCAGACTATTACTCAAGCATGGGCTACAGCACGTGAACATTTGACAAGAACCCTTCTTAGTTGATTAATGCCTGCACGCAGAGAAAATGAGTTAGATTATTTTGGTTAACATTTTTTCGTCTGCAGCTTAGAAATTCACTTCTTTTCTCTGTTTAGCTAATGGAGATGAGCATCATGCGTTGGGCTTCTTATGGACTTTTTTTTTTTTGTTTTTCCTCTAGTCAATCTTTTCTTTATATCTTAAATAACTAGTTATGTTATGTATTTTGTTATTTGCCTGTGTGGTGTGGCACGATGTAATAAATAATGATTAATTTAAGTGCAATCTCCAGAAGAAGGTTTGATGGAATAAAAAGAGGTAGAGGAATGCTTAAAATAATATTATGTAAAAATAGCGAAAAATGATATATATTAATTAAGAAGGCAATAGAAGGTATGATTTTTTATAATTTTTTTTTTTTTATAAAATAGAATGTTGTAAAAAGATGATGGATGGATTCCAATTAGTTGATGATGATTGATAACAGTCCTAGTGTAATTAGAATTAAGGTTTAATAGATTTGGGATGCTTGGGGTTGCAAATTACTCTTACTATTTAAGAAAGAGTATATTGTTATTTAGTAAATTGTTATGTTATATAACTGAGATAACTAAGTGATGAAAATTAGCCTTCAGATCAATAAGGACTTGTAAAAAAGAAAAATCAAAGGTTGATTTTCATCGTCATGTCATCTTACTTGTATCACAGTCGTACTGTAATTTACTAAATAACATTTTTCTTTAACAACTGATAGCAAAACTCATAAACTAGATTCACATTTACGGGTGTGAAACTATTATGAAAATCTAGTTTAAAGAGTAGCATTACTCAAAACTCAAATCTCACCAAATCAATAACTGAATGAATATCAGCCGATGTAAAGCTAATATAAAAATCTAGCGCGTGAAGAGTATCATTATTCGAACTCAAATTCCGCCAATTCATGGACTGAATGAATATCACCATCACTAAGAACTAAGAAGCGTCCATACCTTGTTGGTTTGAATTCTAAACGTCCATACCTTGTTGGTTTGAATTCTAAAATAATAATGGTTTGTTTCCTCAAAACCATGTAGGTTTGAATTCTGAAATCAATAGGACTATGGGCCACTTACTTTAAAAAATTACTCAAAACTCAAATCCCACCAAATCAATAACTGAATGAATATCCGCCGATGTAAAGCTAATATAAAAATCTAGCGCGTGAAGAGTATCATTATTCGAACTCAAATTCCGCCAATTCATGGACTGAATGAATATCACCATCACTAAGAACTAAGAAGCGTCCATACCTTGTTGGTTTGAATTCTAAACGTCCATACCTTGTTGGTTTGAATTCTAAAATAATAATGGTTTGTTTCCTCAAAACCATGTAGGTTTGAATTCTGAAATCAATAGGACTATGGGCCACTTACTTTAAAAAAGTCCATTTCTACGGATCTATAAAGCAAAAAAAAAGCCAAGAAGAACCCAACTAAAGCAAAAATACGGACACAAATCTTGGGAAGGAAGATATCAATAAAACATGGAAACAGGCTGCTCTCTTAGTTTTTGACTTTTTGTTAACGTATTCGATTTTTTTTTTTTAAATGTTTTTTTTTCTAAAGAAAAATGTTAGGCTTACAAACAAATTTTACAAAAAAAGTTTTACAACATGATGTGGCACAATATGATTGAGTTTTTTAAAAGTTAAATTTATCTTATTTCCAATGATATTGTGCCAATCGTGTTGTAAAAATTTTAACAAATGGAGCTTGATTTCCAAGTATCAACCGGTTTGAAATAAGAGGGAAGGAGTGGAAAAAAGAGAAGAAGAGATCTATTATTCCTCCTCACCTGCGTTGTTTAGACTATTAAAATGAAAGGAGAGAAAAAAAATTCCAAGAGAATGCCTCCTTCCTTGTTGAACCCTTGTTGAAGAAAAGTTTTGAGTTGAATTTTTTGTCCAAGAAAAGAAAAAAGAAGGAATAAAAAAAAATAAACAAAGCAATTTCATATGTTTTGCTTTCACGTCATAAGCAAATGAGGAAGGAAGGAGGCTTTGTCCATTCATTTCCCTTTCCGTGATTTCTTTATTTATCTTCATTCATTTTCATTGTGCCATGTTTGTTTGTTTCTTTTGTTAATGTTTTCTCCTATTTTATGTTTGTTTTGATCGATTAAAAAGACACTTTTCTCACAACCTCAACAAACAACACATACACTCTTTAGTATTTATTATTTAAAAAACAAGTACATGTGCAAGAGCTATTTTATTTTTTATTTTTTGAAAAAAAAAAATACACTAATTATAAACCAACCACTCAATCGAGCCAATGCATTCACATTTTTTTTTTAATAGATGAGATAGTCAACCAACACAAACAACAAAAACAAAATCCATGGCCCATCAAAAAAAGGGTACAAAAATGTTATCATGGGGAATCTTTACCGCCGCTAAGGCGGAGATCTAATAAGGGATACAAATCTATGAAAAAACTTGTTTCATTTGAAATTGAGAATATTCAATTAATTATAGTGAGAAATATTTTTGTCGAATTAAAAAATGAAAAGACAAAAATACTCGTACTCATTTGAGCTTGAGAGAATCTTGTTCCAAGACGAACTAGTGGTGACAGCTCAATGAGCTATGTTGTGAGCACAGAAGTTTATGTTCTTTATCAATTTTGGTGGCTACCCAGTTGTCAAAAGAGTCGAGGAGACCAAATATATCATAAATAATAAGAAAATTTCTCTAATTATTGGTGAGGTGAGGTTTTTAGAGGCTAAAAATGAGAGATAATGAGCCTCCTTCAGGGAAAATATTTTGCTTGGGCCAAGGATTGAAATCTCCTCATATTTTCTAAAATATGAGATTCTCATATTCTAAAATTTGAGCCATCAATTTCATCTAAGATTCGCCTGCGACTTTTACATAAGGGTCCAAAAATAAATATTATCAGATTTTTCCTACACTTCTGGAAGGTCAGAAAACGACGTCGCACCGTACGTGTGGAAACCGCGACAGGACCCGAGGATTCCAAGTCAAGCCATCGATCGGACCGTCCTCGTTCTACTATGATGGGCCGCAGCAGCTCACACCGTCACACGTTTGCGTGCAGAAAATGCCACGCCACCCCATTGGAAGATGAAAATTCCTCGTAGAAAAAAACACACATAATTTATTATGGTATTTATGGTACTTGGTTTGGTTTTATTCAAAGTTGGAAACCGGGTGTCTGTCACCTTTGCGTGTTATCTTCACCTCTCTGTGCATGAGCCACGCCACCTGTGCTTCAAATAAATAATAATATTATATTATTTATTTCCAACATATTAAATTAAAGTCTCACAAATTTATGATAAATAGATAGAGACTTCCTCGGCTTCTTTCTACGTAGCATGCGTGTCGGTGCGTGCCTTTACTTCTAGTAAAGTCAAAGAAGAGGCAAAATATCATAAAAAAGATTGATAATGAGAAGTAAATATCACATAAGAGCAACTTAGCCCCGTCTAAGACCCAACTTTTATTTATATAGCATAAAGTCATATAAGAATTGTATTAAGTTCAAAATTAAAATTTCAAAAAAAAAAAAGAGACAAAAATCAAAACATATGTCTACAAAAATTGAGTCTTAGAGTAATGATATAAAAATGACTAGAGTTCTCATTGAGTCCTCTCAAATGACACTTAGTTACGAGTAGTGATATTTGGCTTATTGGCGTGTTTGAACAGTAAGCACGCCGGTGTTAAAATATTATTATTATTATTATTATTATTATTATTATTATTATTTTTACTATTTAAATATTATTTTAATAATATTTTAACACCGACGTACTTACTGTTCAAGCACGTCGGTGGGCTAAATATCACTACTCCTTAGTCACATATTGAAATAAATTAAAAGAAATTTTTTTGAAACTGGTTTGAAAGAAATTTATGTCTATAATATAATATAATGTATAGCATTAAATACAATAAAATAAAAAAATGAATCACAAAATAAAAATAAAAAAGTAACTTGGAAAGCAAGGCTTGTAACTTGTAAGGCAAGTGGGATAATAATGAAAGCATTTCCAAAGCATCCCTTTAATTAAACAAAATGGATGCGCACTTTACCCAAAACCAGGGTCGACGGGTAGTCATGCATTATCCTTTCACTTATTTTTATGTAATTCTTAAACTTTCCCCCTCCTTTTATTGGAAGTGATAGAGAATCCCTCTTTGTCACTTTACTTTCTTTTACTTCTACCTCCGGAAATTTGGGTTGGCTTTTTAAAGAAAAAACCGGTAGATTAAAAGTGTGATGTTCTCCTGGAGTTGGAGTTGGAGTTGGAGTTGGAGTTGGCTATTATTATAATGAGGTCGGACAACTTTTTTTTTGGTCATCATTTGATCTAGGGAGTGATCGTTTTTTTTTTTTTTTTTTTTTTTAAAAAAAAAAAATTAATTTTTTTATGTTTTTTTAGGTTTTGATTCCCGTTAGACGTTTTCTAAGAATTTGTTTACACCAAACCTTAAGAGTAATGATCTTAAATTTCCAGTTTGTTTTTTGTTTTCTCTTTGGTTCTTTTATGGGAGCAAATTATTGATCGAAGGTTGACTTTATTAAGTGTTCTTCTAGTGTTTTTTTGGTGTCCTCTCAAGTGTGATGTAACTTTTAAAATCATCAATAGATTAAAAGTCAATAATGATAATTTCAAATTCAGCGATAATTTTAAAAGGTACATCATAATTAGAAGAATACCCGGAGAACACTAGAAGAACACCTAACATTCCTCATATATATATATATATATATATATATATATGATAAAAAAACTGGTTAAAAAATTATGGCTTAAAAAACCGGTTTAGCTTTTAATAAAAATGGATTCACATCACATGTCACAATTTTAAGGCACTTCTGGGAGGGGTTTCAACTTTATATATATATACATGATGGCTCGAATACATTGTAACAACTACAACTTGTTATCAATTAAATTCAGACATAGATTTAAGCATGGAAATAAAGGGTAATTTCAATTATTATTATTATTTTTAAACCCATACGTTTCAATTATCTCACAGTAAGGATATAAACAGAAATCAAGAGAATATAAATAAAAGAAAAAATAGAGAGAAAGAAAACTTGGTTTGTTTTCTTCATTAAAACAATTAAATATATTATAAATAAAACTCCTACATTTTAATTGTAAAATTTCTCAAATTCAATGTAAAATTTGCAAAAGATAAGTAATCAATTTTAATAAAAATAATATATAAAGGACAAACAAAAAATTGAGGAACATAATCACAGGATAAAGATTAAAAAAAGAAGAAGAAAAGACTTAATTTAACAAAACGATGTCGTTTTTATGGTAATACGATAATATCCTATTACATACAACATCCTTAACATCGTTTCATATGTATATATATATATGCGAAACTGTAACCATCTAAACGGTTAGCGATTTTTCAATTGTGGTTAATAGACGGTTATTAACCGCCTTTTCACCTCTACCTTCATCCATCTCCCTATATTTTTTGGTCATCATTAAATCCATAAGCTTCATGTATGGAGATAAATACTTTTCAAATAAAATTTTCTTTCAATTTAATTAATTAAACTTATATGTATTTTAAGAGTACGTGAGAATTTTTTTTTTTTTTTAAAAAAAAAAGCGAAAAATTATATGCTCTAAAGTCGCATCAATTTATTAAATTGAAAAAAATTCCTTTGACCCAAAAAATTGATCATATTTCTCATTATTTTCCAATCCCATTCGGTACAAATATTTTATCAATTAAACTAGTTAATACCTAACAAAATAACATACCTTTGGACAAATTTTATTTTTTTAAAAAAATAATAATAATAATAAAAATACTGTTCACCTAATGCTCACATGGGTAAAATAGAGTCAAATGTTGATAATTTTATTTTATTTTGTCCCCCTAAAATGGCTGGCTGGCTCGTGGCTGATCCACGTGGATGGGAGTGTGAGGCCTCACCTTGGGTCCCGTGGACGGCATTTGCCTTAAACTCTCAGATCCCACGAATCCTAGCGGGAATTACGAAGATTAATATTATATTTATTTCTTTATATGGAATCTGGCTTCAAATTTACCAGCGAATTACACTCTGGATTCGCAGCGCAAATTGTGTTTTCTTCACTTAATCAAGGGTTTATTATTATTATTATTATTATTATATATTTTGTTTTCTTTTGCTTCTGTGATTCACATAAGATGGGAGAAGGCAGTTTTTTTGTTTGTTTTTTTTTTAATGTTATAATGCAAACGATTAGTTTAATTAGAAGGTACACTGTAAAGATTTAGCTAATCAACTTAGTCTCATCATGAATAATGTCAACATTGGTCCTTACAAAGGTTTTGGATATCGCGATTACTTATAAAAGAAAATTATATTTTAAGATGATTTTATAGATACGAAACTTTTGTATACGCACCTATAGAAATACTATATATATATATATATATATATATATATATGCGCTTATTTATTTATGTAGGTTTGACCCGTCCTTAGATATATGCTGTTTTTGTATTCATTTTTATTAGAATACCAAAAAAAAAAATTTACTTTTATATTTACGTCAAAATATTTTTTAAAATAAAAAAAAGGAAAACACACTGTCAAAATAAATATGTTAGCAAACACAACCATTAATATCTAGTCTATACGCGGACAACGATTTTCAATAATTTGACTACATTAATTGCCAACAATTCAAACAACGAGAGAGTTTTTAAACTTTTTATAGAATTCACTTGCTCAAAATAGAATTCAAGGATGAAAACAAAAATTCCATACATGGATGGGCGAATAATTGGTAACCTTGTAATTTCTCTTTTCTTTTCGGAAAAACTTTACTGAAGACCTCCGAACTTTCATCTATTTTGAAATACTCTTTAAACTTCAAAATCTCTCAATTTAGTCGTCTGGACTTTCAATTTCTCTCAATTTGAACCCATCAATCAAATTTTAAATGTTACATGATGTTTATACCCCTGACTTTTTCATAAAATTTTAACTTCCAAAACGTTTTTTTATTTTTTAAAAAATAAAAATCTGGGATATTTTGATTTTTTTTTTTTTTTTTTGTATTTTTAACGGTTAAAATTGATAAAGAGGTCTAAATTAAGAGCAATTGAAAGTTTATAAAACTAATTTAAGAAATTTTGAAATTTAAAAAGTATTTCAAAACGGATAAAAATTAAAGAATCTTCAGTCAAGTTTCCTCTTTCTCTTTCATAGGCA
Source organism: Corylus avellana (assembly GCF_901000735.1). NCBI lineage: Eukaryota > Viridiplantae > Streptophyta > Magnoliopsida > Fagales > Betulaceae > Corylus > Corylus avellana. The sequence continues at coordinate 10,038,157 of NC_081547.1, read as the reverse complement.
CATAGAGAGAGAGAATCTAAAGTCCCCAAGTACGACCTAAATATATTGTCACAGACCACAGGGACAGTAATGGTTGGGAAGATAAAACAATGTGGGGCCCATTTTCACAACCAACGGGTCTAACAAAAATTTGTTTATTTGTTTTTTACTAAAAATCAGCAGTCCTCTTAGGCTCTATATATGTTCTCTGACCACGATGATGATTACAGAGAACCCATCAGTCAAGGGTCTGCCACGTGGGACTACGTCGGACCCACACGCTGGCAACTCGGCAGGTTTAAAAGGACTGGTTCTCCAATCGGCTGCCCTTTTTAATTCTCTGTGCCAGGTCATCCTGGGCATGCAAGAAAGAATCAATCACAAAAAATTCAATTACACAAATTAAAATTAAAATTTTTTTAAAAAAATTGAAGTATATAAAATTTTGTAAAAAAAGAAAATTAAAAACAAAAAGAATAAAAATTGGAGAGAACGGTAAAAAAATATAAATATAGGAAAGGAGGGCCCGGAAATTCCTGGCATTGTGTTTGTTTGGACGAAGAGAGGGCCTAAAACCCTGTCATCTCTCTCTCTTTCTCTTTCTCTCTCTCTCTCTCTGAAAGACTCTCTCTCTAGACTTTGTCTCCCTCTTTGATCTGCAACTAAAGAAGCTCATTCTTTCTTTCTTTCCATTTGGGTTAATGGGTTCTTGCTAATTTGTCTTGAAGATTAGTGAGGCTTGAGTTTCCAGGTACCTTTTCTTGTTCTCTTGTAATATTTATATATAGATATTCTTTTATATTTTGTGGGTTTCTTTTTGCTTCAAAAAAAAATTGGGATGTTTTTTTTTTGGATTCTTCTGTGAATCTACAGCTTGTATACGACGAATCTGACTTGTATTAATGGCTGTTCTATGATTATTTAGCTGGGCATTGTCAGATTTTCATTGTTTTTAATTCACGGTTTTCTGAATTTTGGGATTTTTAGGCGACTTCTTCCTATCATGTATTAAAATTTTGAATATAAAGAGTGGGAACAAGTATCATTCTGCAATCTTTATGGCTATAGTTGTGAATTTGTGGTCGAATTTGTCTATGAATCTTTTCTGTTCCTTGATTGTAACATATTCTCGTAGCTTGGATATCTGGATATGCAAAGCATTTGTGCAAATATGAATAGGAGGCCGCTTTATGGAATGTGGTGCTTTTTAATGCGTGAAGTTTGTTTCTTTGTGTTATTCTAATGATATTGTGTGCTGCATATTGTCAAACTTACGAGCTCCTGAATTAATTTTCATCTGGGTCTGTATAATTAGGCCTTAGAAGAAGAAATTGGACCGTAGGGGACAAATCCTTAGCTTCATTGCAGAGGAAATTCGGGTTTTCTTTTAAAGGTATGGGTCAATTATAACTGTTTTGAGCTGAAATTGGAGACATGACAAGGGGAAGGATAAGGGAGAAGCTCCACCGGAGCAATCTTTACTCATTTTCATGCCTCCGGCCAAGTACCATGGAGGCTGAGGGGCTGAATTCAGTTCAAGGCTCACGAATTGTACACTGCAACGAACCTCAACTCCACCAGAAGAAGCCTCTGAAGTACTGCTCGAATTTTACTTCAACCACGAAGTATAATGTTGTTACATTCTTACCCAAGGCAATCTTTGAGCAATTCCGAAGGGTTGCTAATGTGTACTTTCTTTTGGCTGCGGCACTTTCGCTCACAGCAATTTCACCATTCAGTGCTGTAAGCATGATTGCTCCCCTGGCATTTGTTGTTGGGCTCAGTATGGCAAAGGAAGCCCTGGAAGATTCACGTAGGTTCGTTCAAGATATGAAGATTAATCTCCGGAAAGTCAGTGTTCATAAAGGGGATGGTGTTTTTGGTTTTAGGCCGTGGCATAAGATTCGAGTGGGAGATGTGGTGAAAGTGGAAAAGGATCAATTTTTTCCTGCAGATTTGCTTCTCTTGTCGTCAACTTATGATGATGGGATCTGCTATGTGGAGACTATGAATTTAGATGGTGAGACAAATTTAAAAATAAAGAGGTCTTTGGAGGCAACCTTGCCTTTGGATGATGATGAATCCTTCAAGGATTTCACAGGGACAATTAAATGTGAAGACCCAAACCCCAGTCTTTACACCTTTGTGGGTAATTTGGAATATGATCGTCAGGTTTTTCCTCTTGATCCTGGTCAGATTCTCCTTAGAGATTCAAAGCTCAGGAATACAGGTTATGTGTATGGTGTTGTGGTCTTCACTGGTCATGATAGCAAAGTCATGCAGAATGCAACAAAGTCTCCTTCGAAAAGGAGCACCATTGAAAAAAAAATGGACTATGTTATATACATCCTCTTCACTCTCCTTGTACTGATCTCATTGATAAGCTCCGTAGGCTTTGCTGTCAAGACCAAGTATGAAGTGCCGAAATGGTTGTATTTACAACCTCAGAATACTGATAGTTTATTTAATCCCAATAAGCCTAGCTTGTCTGGGTTTTATCATCTGATCACTGCTCTCATCCTTTATGGATATTTAATACCGATCTCGCTTTATGTTTCAATAGAGGTTGTCAAGGTTTTGCAAGCAACCTTCATGAACCAAGACATACATATGTATGATGAAGAAACTGGGAATCCTGCTCAAGCGCGGACATCGAATTTGAATGAGGAGTTGGGCCAGGTAGACACAATCCTCTCTGATAAAACTGGCACTTTGACCTGCAATCAGATGGATTTTCTTAAGTGCTGCATTGCTGGAATTGCATATGGTATGCGTTCTAGTGAAGTTGAAGTTGCTGCTGCAAAACAGATGGCTATTGAGGAGGAGGAAGCAGATCTTTCCAATTTTCCCATGCGTGCAGATAGTCGACATGGTTCAACGAAGAATGTCAGAAAAGGTTCGGAAATTGAATTGGAGACTGTTATTACTTCTAATGATAAAAATGATCAGAAACCTACCATAAAAGGGTTTAGCTTTGAGGACTGCCGCCTCATGAATGGAAATTGGTTGAAAGAACCAAATTTTGATGTCCATAAAATGTTCTTCCGGATACTAGCAATTTGTCAGAGTGCGATTCCTGAGCCGATTGAAGACACGGGGAGTTATACATATGAAGCAGAGTCACCTGATGAAGGGGCTTTTCTTCTTGCAGCAAGAGAATTTGGTTTTGAGTTTTGTAAAAGAACTCAATCAAGTGTGTTCATCCGTGAAAGATATCCCAATCCAGGACAACCAGTTGAAAGGTAAGAATAGGACTGAGAATATAGGCCTCTTGTTAAACTTCCTCACATTTTTGTTGTCTTAGTGTCTTTTAATCTTTACAGGGAGTACAGAATTCTGAATCTACTGGAGTTCACCAGCAAAAGAAAGCGAATGTCTGTAATTGTGAAGGATGAGGAGGGAAATATTTTTCTTCTATGCAAAGGTGCTGACAGGTAATGCTCACGAATATCCTTCTAATCTTGACATTCCTTCAGACCTTCTGACAGCCAAATAGATGGTATAAATGACCCATGTAACATCAATCAGCTTCAATATGGCGCTGAGAGGTTGTTGATTTCTTTTTTTCTTCTTCTATTTCAAAAAACAAAAAAAAAATTATTGAGGCTAAACCAAACTATCTTCTATAATCTCTACCTTTTGACGCTTTTAAGCAACTAGAACCTCAGAATCCTGAAAATTGAGCATTAATATTTCTTGCCCTCTTCGACTCTTTTATCTAAACCTCTTTGAGCTCTTTAATTGAGTGGGAGAACAAAGCAGATTGTTTTTTGACTCTCTAACACCTATGCATTTTTTCTGTGTACTACGCAGCATCATTTTTGAGCGGCTTTCAAGGAATGGAAGAATATACGAGGAAGCTACTACCAGGCATTTAAATGAATATGGAGAAGCTGGGTTGCGTACATTGGCACTTGCTTATAGAAAACTTGATGAGTCTGAGTATGCCACTTGGAACGATGAGTTTCAGAGAGCCAAAACATCTATTGGGGGTGATAGAGAGGCAATGCTTGAGCGGGTATCAGATATGATGGAAAAAGAGTTGATACTTGTTGGTGCTACTGCTGTGGAGGACAAATTGCAAAAAGGGGTAGAGATAACCATCTTTTATATCCATAATTATATTATTATAGTGCTCTTTTGTTTTGCTTTAATTAATTCCAATTTTCTCCATTTTAGGTACCCCAGTGCATTGATAAACTTGCACAAGCTGGTCTCAAGATCTGGGTCTTGACAGGCGATAAGATGGAAACGGCAATCAACATAGGGTCTGTCTCTTTCTGATCAATTAAAGTGATATCCTTAATGCATAGCTCTTCTTTTAAGGAGCTTACAGAAACAAGACTTCTTACTGACAGATGTTCCATAGAAAAATTGTAATGAAAGTTTTTTTGCATAATGCAGATTTGCTTGTAGTTTGCTCCGACAGGGCATGAAGCAGATCTGTATAACAACAGTGGGTTCAGACACATTAGTCAAAGATGGCAAAGAGGTATATTTCTTTGAAAATGATTACAGGAAATTTTCTTCATTGGATGTTAGACATTGGTTTTTGTCACTGATCAGGGTGTAAAAGAGCACATTTTGAATCAACTCACCAATGCCTCTCAAATGATAAAGCTGGAGAAGGATCCACATGCTGCATTCGCATTAATTATTGATGGGAAAACTTTGACCTATATTTTAAAGGATGAAATGAAGCATCAATTTTTGGGTTTAGCAGTTGATTGTGCATCTGTCATATGCTGTCGTGTCTCTCCCAAGCAAAAGGCAATGGTAGGATCCTCTTTTCTATTCTGTCAATATCCAACTGTCCTCAAATATCTTCCATATTGCTTTTCAATCATCAATTCATTGATATTCTGATGAATATGGCATTTTGTTTCTGCTCTTTCATTGGGTTCTGTTTTCATTTGTTCAATTTTGACACCAGGTAACAAGGTTAGTAAAAGAAGGAACTGGGAAAACCACCCTAGCGATAGGTGATGGTGCAAATGATGTGGGAATGATCCAAGAAGCTGACATTGGTGTTGGCATTAGTGGGGTTGAAGGTATGCAGGTTGGTAACAAGTCTAACTGGCCCTTTCTGTACAATGACTCTCTCTATGAGTTTGTACATTCTTTTTTTCAGTTCAATAATTCATACGCTTATCAGCTGTCTCAATAGTTTACCCAAATACACATTACATATAGCTTTATTGTTTGTGTATTTGGGGGTGCCTTTTGCTTTTAATGATATTTCTATTATTTATCAATATATATATATAGCTTTATTGTTTGTGATTCCCAAAACTTGGTTTAGATTACCTGAGGGGCGTCATTCTTGTTTGTTACATTTTGTCTCAAGTTGGACTGTAGACAGGAACATTGAGCCCCTTCCCCCATGCGGTACCTTTTATTTTGTTAGTAAAGAATAATTTAAAAGAACTCGGGGGACCAATTTCTCTCTAAATCTTTCTTTTCTTTCCCTGATTGGATGAAAAAAATTTACTCCCCTAGAATTTTCTGGAGAAATGTATAATTTGTCATGTGATTACTATAACTAGTACTATCCATTTGTATTTTGATTCTCTCTCTTGGGAGGTTGGGGGGGGGGGTGTGTTCAAGATAATATTTTATTTTAGTTTCACTTCAACTACAAGCTGGTCAGTTGACAATTATGGACTTTATTAATTTATGCATGATCCTTCATGTGGAGACACAAAGTTATTGGCAGGCAGGTTCTATCCCAATTCATCTTCACAGATGCTGGTGACCACATTAACACTGAAAAGTCCAATTCTAAATTGCTCCTGTTGCTGATATTTGATGCATGGGATTTTTCCTTTAGAAGCATGTATCCTGCTTATTACAGTGACATTCATAATGAGCTACTTTTTTGCAGGCTGTAATGGCTAGCGACTTCTCCATTGCCCAGTTTCGGTTTTTGGAGAGACTTCTGGTAGTCCATGGACATTGGTGCTACAAGAGAATTGCTCAGATGGTAAGAGTCAGTCAATGCCCATCTTGATGTTTGGTTATCATTTATATAATTTGTTTGCAACTACACATGCCTCTCACACACATGTCACAATGTAAAGTAGATGCATCTATCTGTATGCGCATGTGCTTGTTTCATCTCTAATTCATCCTTCTTTTGTAACCTGTTGTCTTTTGCATTCAGGTTTGCTATTTCTTCTACAAAAATATAGCCTTTGGTCTTACCCTCTTCTACTTTGAGGCATTTGCGGCCTTTTCTGGGCAGTCAATTTATGATGATTGGTACATGCTGTTGTTTAATGTTATACTTACCTCATTACCTGTCATTTCGCTTGGGGTTTTCGAACAAGACGTCTCTTCTGAGGTCTGCCTTCAGGTTAGTTCTGTTAATAAAGCCTACAGTAGGTAGTATTTCATCCATGTTCCTGTTACCCTGCATAATACAATACTTACACATCCATTCAGTTCCCGGCGCTATATCAGCAAGGGCCTAGAAACCTGTTCTTCGACTGGTACAGGATACTGGGGTGGATGGGCAACGGCATCTATTCCTCCCTCGTTATCTTCTTCCTCAACATTATCATCTTCTACCATCATGCATTCCGAGCCGGAGGCCAGACAGCTGATATGGCAACTGTGGGTACAACCATGTTCACTTGCATCATCTGGGCTGTCAACTGCCAGATTGCACTCACAATGAGCCACTTCACATGGATCCAACATCTCTTTGTCTGGGGCAGCATCGTCACCTGGTACCTGTTTCTCTTACTCTACGGAATGACTTCGCCACTTCTTTCTGGGAACGCCTACCAACTTCTGGTTGAAGTTCTTGGTCCTGCTCCTATATATTGGGCATCCACCCTTTTAGTAACAATTTGTTGCAATCTTCCTTACTTTGCCCACATATCTTTCCAAAAATGTTTTAACCCAATGGATCATCATGTCATCCAAGAAATCAAGTACTACAAGAAAGACATCGAAGACCAACACATGTGGACTAGAGAGCGGTCCAAGGCAAGACAGGATACCAAGATTGGGTTCACAGCAAGGGTGGAGGCAAAAATCAGACACTTGAGAGGGAGGCTGCAGAAGAAGCACACCAACTTGGTTGCCTCGTGACACGTCCCTAATTTTTCATTTTCTGAAAATTTTTCTTAGGGTTTGTGGCCTTTCATAGTTTCATCATTCTTTGTTTTTTTTTTTTTCCTTTTCTTTTTGGCCCTATTCCTCACAGAAACACATTAGATAGAGCCTGTTGTATGTACAATATTTATTGAGTTGAAGAATTAGTAGCTTGTGAAAATAGTTGATTTTTACCTAAAAAGCTATGCCTCTTTAGTCTCCCCCTTTGTCTGTATTTATTAAGATCCTCTGAAACTTGTCTTGTAACTCTTGTTGTATAGTATGTTCATCTAAACTCCGTCAACCTAAATAATTTGATTTCAAGTCACCAAGAGAATAGTGGACCAATTCAACTTTCCTGAGGTCACCTTCATTTGAATTTGTTACTAATAATTGATGTGCTCAACGTCAATCACATCATTATAATATGATCCAATTACTAGTAGAAACCAACAGCATAAAATCAATATGTTCACATGAACCGAACTTCAAACCTTTTTCTTTTGTAAAAAAAAAAAAAAATCTAATTTATTATCCTAAGTTTCGGCCTATTTTCAATTAATTCCCCAAGTTTCTATATATATAGTAAGAGTCCTGGGTTTAAGCCCTTTTTCAATTAGCTTTTCTGTAAGATTTTTCTTTAACATTTAACAGATTGCAGAATGGATGTAGAATAGGAGTCGACTCGGTAGAGAAAATATTGTATAGGAGGGGCCTCTATATAGGGGCTAATAATATGTATATATACACTAATAACCAATGTGGGACGACCGACATGTACAATATATAACCAAATAGCCCCTCTCAAACTCAAGGTGAAGTGCGACACACAAACTTGAGTTTTGAGACAAGATTGCGAAATCGCCAAATATGATGTGACTTTGTAAAGAGATCCGTGAGTTGAAAGACCTCCATAAAGTTCAAAAACTCACTTTGATGTATCGATCTTTTGATTTTTTTCAATTACCCCTGTTCGTTAAGATTTTCTCTTAAATCCTAGTGAAGGGATGTGAAATTTCTAAAATGCCCTCTTTTTTAAAAAAAATAATAAAAAAAATTCTAAAAATTCCAACGGGTCAGGTCCCATTGGGGTCACCCAAGGTCACAAGTGACCCGCGATGGGTCACAAGTGACCCAACAAGGTGACTTGCCGTGAGTCACGTTTGACCCACGATGGGTCACTTTTTTTCCTTTTTTTTTTCTTCAAAAAATAATAATATTTTATTTGTAGTTAAGGGTAAATTTAGAATTTTAGAAAAGTTTCAGGGGTATAAAAGGTCATTTTACCTATTTTCCGTTTGATTTAACCTCAATCTCTAACGGAGGGGGGTAATTGGACAAAAAATCAAAAGATCGATACACTGAAGTTTTGAACTTTGAAGGGATCTTTGCAAAAGGCATAACATTTCAAGAGGGTAGTGAAGTTTCCCAAAAATTTAAAACAATTAAATAATAATAAATAAAAAAAGGATATTGTTTCGATGGTAATACAATACAATAATACCATACTATATATGACGTCGTTGTTTCATGTGTGTGTATATATATATATATATATATGCAGTTAGTTATTTTTCAAAACCTAAAACCTAAAACCACTAACCGCCTAGGCAGTTAGCGATTTTTTCTAATCGCCTTTAAAGCGGTTAACGGTTAGTGCGGTTAACGGGTAGCGGTTAGTGGCCTTTTTACCCCTAATTATCTTCTTTAGGGCTAACTACAATTTTATTCCTTCACGTCTCACTCTCACAGGAAATTCGAAGACATTGTGACACAAGATCATAACATTGATAGCCCTTTTGTTCCGCCCCATACCCAAGAAAGCAACACAATCGAACGATACTGAAATTTTGTGCGCTCATGTAGTTGGATTAAAACGAAACAGGCAAAATCGAAGGGACAAAGTTGGTCACAAATGGGAATGGAGACAAACAACCTCTTATAAGGGGTGCAATTATCAAGGACATAAGTAGGCAACCCGTTGATAGTGTAGACAACTGTGAAAGTGACTTCACCCCCAAAATGGAGTAGGACAAAGGATGAGAGTACGAGCGATGTCAAGAATGTGCCTAACTTTACATTCATCTCTCCTATTTTGTTGTGAGCTGCTTATACATGACAAGTGAGCAATTGTACCATAGTGTTTGAGACTTTGAGTATGTCTTGAAATGCGTGTTAAGCATATTCTAAAGTATTATCAAAACAAAGTTTTAGATGTGTTTTGAAAATTGGGTTTCAATTATTTTGGAAAAATTGTGATAAATATATTCCAACCATATAAAGCCAAAGCTTGTAGCTTTTGAGAAAAATGTGCATAGAATGGGCCCAAAATATGTAACATGAGGAGGATGAGAAATCTTGTTTTGCGCCATTTTGAGGTAAATGCAATATCATACCAAAAAAAATATAAAAATTATGGCAAAAAATTCAGTAGAAAACATCTAGTCAACAATCACCCTTGGCGTGCTCTGTTGACGTGGCACTAGGACTGGCGTAGTTTTATGGATGATGTGGCACTAAGGCTAACTTGGCAATCTAGTTGCATGACATGTGGCGAATGGCATGTGATGGATGTGTGTTGGCGAGGAAAAATCTCGGTGAAAAGCAACCATGGCGCGTGGATGGAGCAACAAAAAGTTCTAGCGGCGCATGTAGGTACATGACATCTTGAATGGTAGTAATCTTGGTGGCATTGGAACGGTCATCATCGGAGCTGTAGAATGGCACAACCTCCTAGTCATTTGGTCGATTGTGGCGACCCATGGCCGGCTATACAAGTATAATCTTTGGGTGGCGCATGTGGGCGCATGGCAACTTAGGGGCTTTGGATATATCGTCTTCAAATGATTGGTATAGTCACCAACTCAAAATGATGTTTGGAAGAGGAAGATCTAAAGAAATTAGAGCTACTGGATTTATTGGAAAGACTGGTGGTGCCGAAGAGGATGTTGGAAAAAGAGAGGAGAAATGTGGGGAAGGTGATTCAAAACCTATGCTATTATATCGTGTAAATAAAATGTGTGTATATTGATTCAAACATAATATTGTACGAGAGGAGCCTATATATAAAGGTCAATAATATAAGTACACGCATCAATAACCAACATAGGACAATGTACAATATATAACCAAACATACTCAAACTTTAATTTTTAATGCTTAACATTTTTTAAAATGTTATATTCCAATTCGTTATGATTAAATTAACTAGTTGAGAATTTCATTTTTGTAAGTATGCTATTCGAATTTGGTCTTTATTATTAGGATGGTAATAAAATAAAATTTCGTCTTAAGCAAGAATCTACTCGTCTGTTTATAATTGGTCTGGAGCTTAATAAAATCATTATTGTCCATAATCTCACGTAATTATAATTATATATTTCATACAATTAAAAAATTATATATTTATTAACAAATTAATTTATTTTTAAAAATCTAAATATAAACAATCAAGTTAATGTTTGTTTATGTAATCTTTTTAGAATAAAAGACAAAAACATTAACCATCATGGCATCTTTACACATATATAAAAGCTTTATCTATTTTATAGCAACTATTGAGAATTATTTATTGACAAAATATATGACCTGGATATGTAGAAATGTAGAGAATATTCTAAGATATTCCAACAGACTATATGTAATCTGACTCATTACCATCTCAACTGCAGCCAATTATATATACACAATATTGTACAACTCATCATGTTCAGTTAATTACGGATTTAAGAACCATTGAAAGTAAATATCTTTATTATGTGTAATTTATAATCCCAATCAAAAGTTGTAATTTATGGATCACAAATTCTGTGTTTGATAAAATTCTCTTCTTTGGCTTCAAAAGATTAAAGCTCTTCATAATGATTTCTCTATTGATGCTCTTTCTCTGTCTAAATCTATAAAGAAGGTTACTATTGAACATTTTTCAGTTTGGAAGACTAAGCTTGCCATTACTGTGTGCCAATTTATGTGCCACCGTCTTCGATGAGTAACTCAATCGGCTGAAAATCACGTCTTATAAAGCGAAAATCACTAGATCGAATTTCTCTCTTCCCTCTTCCAGTGTAGACATGTAAAAAAAAAAAAAAAATCCTCATAACACATTGACAAATATACCCAAAATGTCAGACTACAACTACCTGAAGAATATGATACCACCCCCTGTGATTGCAATCATACAAGTTACAACTACTTCAACACCCACTTTATGCTTTTACATTTTAATTGTCCCTTTAAACTAATTTAAGTGCTTATGAAATTGCAAAGCCACACACTTATATAAAACTTTTAGTTTAAAAATAATAATTTTTAAAGGCCTATTTTATTAATTTTTTCGGAGACCACCTTTTGGCTTGGGTCCGTCCTTGATTGGTTTTTTTTTTTTTTTTTTGACATATTCGCACAAGGAGAGAGAGAGTGTGAGATTAAAATTAGTGATTTTCACTTCATGAGACGTAGACCTCAACTGATTGAGCTACCATTTAAAGACCACCACTAATTGTTGTAGCTATTATTTTAGATATAATTAAGGGGAGCTAAAAAAATAAATAAATAAATAAAAAAGGTTTTCAATTTTTAAATTTGTCAAAAAAAAATAATTTAGGTATTTTTTCTTTTTCTTATTTTAGCTTCTAAAATTTATTTTTACCCCTTAGCTTCGTCGGTAACTGTTATAGCTGTAGTAGCTGTTTACCCACTCACCAAGAGTACATATATGGGTATATACTAGTTTCGGAAATTAACTACGTTAAGAAACGCTCAAACTACGTCGTTTGGACGCATAAACGAGCAAACAGACAAGAAAAAGAAAAAGAAAAAGAAAAAGCCTATAGCCTATATAGGAAATCTCGCTTCGGTTCCGTCAAAGCGCTGTGCTTGTGTGAGAGAGATATCAGAATGCCTCCTCTCTCTCCTTCTTCTTCGTCGTCTTCCTCTTCTTCTCGCTCCCTCTAACCCTAATTCCCATTACCAATTTTGCCCCCGCTCTTGTACCTGTATTTACATCCCTGTCCCACGCCACCCTAACATCTTCTCCGCCGACGATTTTTTTATTGTTTCGTCGGGGCCTCGACTCGGTCAAGGCTCTGGAGGTCCCTGATTCTCCAATTTTCGTGGAATTTTGGGGATTAGGGCTTTGACTTGGAGCTAGGCTTCGGTCTGATCGTGGATTGTGGGAATTATGGAGCCACGAGTTGGGAACAAGTTTCGACTCGGTCGCAAGATCGGTAGCGGATCGTTTGGAGAGATCTATCTCGGTATGTAATTTAATTTTTGTTTTTGTTTTTTTTTCTTGTCGTATTGTTGCTTTTTCAGGTGAACTTCGTTTATTTTGTGGAACTGTTTTCAGGTACTAATATTCAGACGAATGAGGAGGTTGCGATTAAGCTTGTGAGTTATTCATTTATAATTTTATCTCTGGAATTCGTTTGCTTTTGTTCGTGGATATCCTGAATTATGAATTTTGCTCGATAAATTTGCTCCAAATTCATGGAAATGATGCAATTATTTGTATGTTGTTATGGTTTATTTTTGTGGGAATTTCTCGGCTGCTTAATTTTATTTAATGAATTTTTGGTATATTTGGGTAATTCGGTTATAAAATGGCGGGTTAGAGTCTAAATTGCTGTGTTGTTTTGTAAAATTTATTGCTCTGTGGGCTAGATTGTTGAATAAGGGATTTTTCGATTTCAAATGTTTGCCTTGATTGCTTTGAATTTGAATTATTTGTTTTGTAAGAATAAGTGACTGGGTCGCGAGAAAGTAAGTATTGACTGGATGATTGATTTGGGAGCGTAGAAGTTGCTTTGCGTGCTTGTAGAGTTCTAGAAGGTTAATATTGAGAATTTAATAATATGCTGAGTCTGATTTTGTCCGGTTTTATGCTGGTGAAACTTTTGGTTATTGCTTGGCCATGTTTATGTAGATTCAGCACCTACACATTCTAGAATGCTAATATAATGAAATTTTGGAATGCATATGTTCTGATATACGTGAATTCTAATACTGTTTATTTGACTCAGGAAAATGTCAAGACTAAGCATCCCCAATTGTTGTATGAGTCAAAGTTGTATAAAATACTACAGGGAGGAAGTAATGACCTTTATTGCTATCCTTGTTGCTTCGCAATTATTTTTCCTCAAATTATGGTACTCATCTTTCTGAAGTCTTTATTGGTCTGCAATTGTTCATATTTTGGCAGCTGGAATTCCAAATGTAAGATGGTTTGGCGTTGAAGGAGACTATAATGTTCTTGTGATGGATTTACTGGGACCCAGTCTTGAAGATTTATTCAACTTTTGCAGTAGGAAATTGTCCCTTAAGACTGTACTTATGCTTGCAGATCAGATGGTAAGGTTTTCTCTACTTCATATATATTCTTCTAGAATTTCACATGCATTACATTTTTGGTTATCTCATGGCAATTTAATCCTGATATTCCCCCCAGATCAATCGTGTTGAGTTTGTTCATTCCAAATCATTTCTACATCGGGATATTAAGCCTGACAACTTCCTTATGGGTTTAGGGAGGCGTGCAAATCAGGTTTTACTGTTGATCCCTCTTCTTTCTTTAGTTATTGATATATGGTTTTATGTTCTGTATTGATGTATTAACTGATGTCTACTTTCATGTAGGTCTACGTCATTGACTTTGGTCTGGCTAAGAAGTATAGAGATGCTACAACTCATCAACATATTCCTTATAGGTTAGTTGGTTTGGATTAGGTTATATATGACCTTGGTTACACATTCCTGGGGAAAGAAAAAGGGTAAAAAAATATACATGGTTTCACCTGTAATGGTTGCCATTATATTGTGCTCGGTTGTTAATTTTTTTGTTTTGTACTGTCAAAAATTTCAAGATCATTATAAGTTATCTGATTTCCTTAAGCTTTCATCCAAAAATTTTAAGTAGTATTTTCACTTTATTTAGTTAAATCTGACATGCTTATATATTTCGCAGAGAAAATAAAAATTTGACAGGAACTGCAAGATATGCCAGCATGAACACTCACCTTGGCATTGGTATAGCTATATTTTTTTCAGCTTTTTTTTACCCTTTTATTTTAGCTCTTGTGTTTATTTTAGCTTTTTCTTTAGTATTTGTTCTGTGCCTTGTGGTTCTGATTCTTGGCCATGTTGCTTTTTGCTACACAGAACAAAGCCGTAGGGATGATTTAGAATCACTTGGATATGTTCTTATGTATTTCTTAAGAGGAAGGTGAGGATTCCTGAGCCCCAATCTTATATTGTGTTGTTAATACATTCCATAGTTCTTTTGGTTATGACTGTATGTCTTTATAGTCTTCCTTGGCAGGGACTGAAAGCTGGAACTAAGAAGCAGAAGTATGAGAAGATCAGTGAGAAGAAAGTATCAACTTCTATTGAGGTAGATTCATGCTGTAGAGTAGTGTTATGAATAGATGATGTCATTTTTGTAGGTCAATAATATGTAACTGACTGGAAAGGTCATTGTTTCTTCCTTAGGCCTTATCTCGGGGTTATCCTACAGAATTTGCTTCATACTTCCATTATTGCCGGTCTCTACGGTTTGATGATAAGCCAGATTATGCTTATCTCAAAAGACTATTCCGTGACCTTTTTATTCGTGAAGGTTTGGACTTATTTTCTGCTGTACTGTTCTTTTATTTCACTTGCTCAAATGACATAATAATAATGATCCTAATTTTTCTGTTATCTTAACAAATAGTCTCACCCAAAGATTTTGAATTTTAATGCCTGCTTTATCGTTCGATGTTTTAACTGCTCAAATGATATGGCAATAATACTCCCAATTTTGCTGTTACCTTCATCTAGTCTTATATTTTTGGAGGTTCAATTTTTTCCCCCAATTGACTGCAGGCTTTCAGTTCGATTATGTGTTTGATTGGACCATTTTGAAATATCAACAATCCCAGATTGCGACTCCTCCTACTCGTGCTCTTGTAAGTGACTCTCAATGGCTTTAGAAAAGGTTGTAAGTTTTATCTTATTTCGTTTATCATCCTACAGGGTCCTGGTGCTGGACCTAGCTCTGGCATACCACCAGCTACTGCAAATGCTGATAGACATTTAGGTAATTATAGTTCCCTCTTTCTCTCTGCTCCTCCCAAAACAATGATGTTGTGCTCATATTTGTAATCCTCTACAATGGTAAACAAATTCTATCCATGTAATGTTTAGTTTTCAACATGCATTAAGCTTTTTTTTTTTATTCCATGCTTCCTTTTGTTGGAATCTGATGGCTGTTTCGTGGGGGATATTATAGCTTCTCATTGAATCCTCAAATATTCATCTATTTTTAACTTTGTTGGGACAAAGTGGCTCCCCCAGCGAAGTGGTGTAAGTGGATTTAGGTTTTTTTTGATGAGTTCAAACAAGGCACAGATACACTCAACACATTTTCATTTTGTTAGGTTTTCCTTCTTGGCCTATATATAATTTTCGAACATGTAACTTTACTCTCCAGTATTTGGTTAATAATGGTTAATCTCTAGTGTCATTCATTGCAGGTGGTGAAGAAGGTAGACCTATTGGTTGGTCTTCAACAGATCCCTCTCGTAGGAGACACTCTGGGCCAGTTGTAAATGCAGGAAGCCTTTCTAAACAGAAAAGTCCAGTTGCCAATGATCCAACTGTAGCTAAAGATTCTGTGGTATGTGCATTCTGATTGAAGCTATATTTGGAAGAGTTTTCTGCTCCCTTTACATGTGCTTCTAATTGGCCAATATGAGGATTTAGTTCACTTCACTATATTACACATTTTCTTTTCATACCTTTACTTGGTATAACCCAGTAAACCTCACCTAGATGCCTCTGATCCCCGTGAGATTGATGTGTTTTTCTGGGGTTTTGGGTGACGATTTTATGTCAGATTATGTAGGCAAAGTGATGGTATTCAAGATGTAGGTTACTTATGTTACTTAAGTGGAGATGGTAGCTTTCTTTTGACTTGTGGACTAGAATTTTTAAAAAGTGTGTTTTTCCTTTTCTAGTTAGGTAATGCTATTGTATACTCCCGGTGTACTTTGAGGCGTCTTTACGCTTTTAATAAGACTGGTTGTTACTTATCAAAAATAAAAAAATAAAACAACTTAATAATAATTTCATTCTGTTCTGCTACCCTGTTAATGGAGTACGTATTTTTCTGTTTTTCTTTTTCTTTTCATAAGTGGAAGAAAAATACTGAAAAAGGTTAGCACACAATCAAAATTCAAAAACACTGGAATTATATTTGAGAAAGAAACCAACGCTAAAAGGAAATTAAAGAGAAAGAGTAGACAAAATCCTAAGAAAAGTAAAATGGATGAACAAGTAATCTTCACCCTGCCTCTGCCTATTATTTGTATAAAGCTTGCCAAAAGTTCCTTTGAGCACAAATAAAACCACACCCTCTTCCTTTAATTTGGCTATTGCATTCCACTAAATACACAAAGGATCTTGTGCTATTGGCTGCATAGTTGCGTCTCCTACCAAATTTTCCATGCCTCTGGAAAAGCATCTCAAGATTGATCGAGTAACCTCGTAAACATCAAATAATGAGATTTTTGAACTTTACACTGAGCTAGACGATGTCTGCCACCAATTATATTTAGTTATCACAAAAAAATTTGTGAAGGATAAAGTGAAGGTATTCATTCTAATGTGTGTTTTGAGAAATTTAATATGATCTAATTAAAACAATCTGATGAAGGGTTCATTATCTGATTTCTGGTAAGTCTTTAAGGTGTCGTGTGTTAGTTTGCTGCTTCAATTCTTGAGAGGTCATTTTGTGCAAAATTGCTCTATGTTAGGACCGTTACCAGATTTGCTTTTCAGGTTCCTACTTTGTTGGGACTAACATTTTGAAATGGCCGTATAAAAGATCTTAGTGTTTTGAAACCGCTGTCTGAAATGGACTCTTTTTTAAAAAAAAATTCACCCATTGTTCTTCTAAACCTATCTCCTTTGGTTCACCAAAAATAACTGAATTTCTGCAAGATTGAGTATGTTGTAGTATGTCATGGCATATGATAAGCACCAATTACTGCAGGCTTAGTTGTATAATCATAATGAGTTGTGTTATTCTTTTGCATGAATGATATTGCAGTTTGGTTCTAATTTTTTACTTTAAACTACTTGTTTGTCCTTGGATTCATGCAGTTGTCTGGTTCTAATTTCTTGCGGTCAAGTGGATCATCAAGGCGAGCTGTTATGTCTAGCAATCGTGATGCAGCGATTACTGGCAGTGAGGCTGACCCTTCTCGCGTTGACACGACAGATGGAAGCTCTGGAGCTTTTCGTAAAATTTCTGGTGTGCAAAGAGGTTCACCTGTGATATCATCCGAGCACCGTACATCTTCCGGTAGAAATGCTTCAAATATAAAGAACTTTGAGTCCACTCTTCGGGGTATTGAGACCTTGCATTTTAACAGTGATGAGAGGGCACAGTATTAGCAGCTCCCCTTATCAATGCCTTGCCCATGGAAGGATCCAAGTGGAGGCGAGGGCGACAATTTCACACTATTTCTCGTGAAAAAAAAAAAAGGGAAAAGAGAAAACTTTCTACAATATTCTGCCTTACTGTTCGATGTTGTGTTTTGGTTTTTTGGTTTGCCTTTTTACTTTTATTTGGTTGAAGGCAAAGGCTCAAAATACACAAAAACCATCTTGTGTGTAAATAAATGTAGACATTAATGTTTAAGATTATGATCCACTGCCAATGCTTTTGGTATGGTTCCACATTTGGGTTATTATTTTTTTTGTAACATTCCTGGGATTAGTGCCCATTTAGCAAGAAAATGCCGGTCTTTCTTTTGACATAAAATAGTTTTTGGATTTTTTTTTAAGTGTTTGGTACGATTGAAAATTGTGGTTGAACCGAAAAGATTTTTGGTTGACTAGGATAACTTTTTTTAATTTTTGTAAAATAGTTTTTCCTTACTTTTTGTAAAGTAGTTTTCTTTTTTAAAATTGTAAATTATTTTTCAAAGTTTGAGTTTTTCTTTAAATCGCCAAAGTTTGTCAGACCAACGCAAGATGTTAGATTGTCATGAGAGTTTGTTCGAACTTTTGCTGAAAGCTGATGGACCCTTGTTGGAGTATGTTGGAATCCTTAGTCAGTCGTTGAAGTTTGTCGAAATTCAGTCGTAGGAGTTCGCTAGAATTCAACACCGGTTGTTCCCATTGTAGGTTGTCGGAATCTGGCATGGTGTTTGTTGGAAGTTGCTAGCTGTTTTTTGTTCATTCATTTTTCATACGAGCCAAACTTCGAAAAAAAATTCACAAACGAAATCCAAATAACGATTTTTTAATGTCAAAACAATTGCCTAAATACCTAATCCTAAATGCTCGTAGTTGTGGGCCTTATGCGAGAGAAATAGTCGTAT
Organism: Corylus avellana; assembly: GCF_901000735.1. NCBI lineage: Eukaryota > Viridiplantae > Streptophyta > Magnoliopsida > Fagales > Betulaceae > Corylus > Corylus avellana. The sequence continues at coordinate 10,019,711 of NC_081547.1, read as the reverse complement.
GTGTTGTGCATCACCTGGTTTAACCCATTAGTTTGACTTCGCTATTTACATGACTTGTAAATTTGTCATGAATTCAACATGAAATTTGTAGGTTATGTTTGAGGGGTTTGATTTATTTAATTAAATGTGTTGGGATATGATTGACTTATATAGTTCAGTATCTATATCTTAACACAATTCGAATCCAATACACAAATATGAATCACTACTACTACATTTTGGGAAAATTTCTTGAGTGGAATTTCCACTTGTTTCATTCTCTTTGATATGTTATTTTTGCACTCGATTAAATCAAAGATGGGCGAGCTTGTTTGGGCGGTCTTCAACCTCTACCATTCTAGTAATTTATGTCTTGCTATTCATCAAACGTTGATTCATTTTGTTGCATTAATATCCTTCAATTTTGAGTATTATTGCTTGAATTAAAGGAACTTTAGATTGTATTTGATTGTGAAATTAAGACCTTGAGTTGAAGGCCTCTTTTGCGCTATTTGGGTTTGATATGGTAAAAATCTTGGTTAATCTCGGAGATTTTTAATTTGAATAATGCTATTTATTTAGTAGATTCTTATTGATATACAATTAGATGATGTGCTAATAAAAATCAGCCATTGAATTAGTACTTGTAAAAAAAAAAAAAATTCAAAATCAAGTACTGATTTAAAGGCTATTTTATTGACATGACATTCAGTTGTATGATAGTTAGTATCTACTAAATAGAATTTCTCTTCTAATTTAAAACATTTTTTAAATATATTTGAAGAACATTGTTTTGATGAATTTGATGCTTTTAATGGTTGATAACAAGAAGAAAAATGTTAAACTTATAACTCGTTTACAACTTGTTAAGACATGTCAGCATGTGATTAAAGAGTATTGTTATTTTTTATTTTGTGTAGCTGATGTGACTCTAATCATATGCTAACTTGTGTCGGCGAATTGTAAAAAAGTTGTATGTCTAACAATAGTTAGGGTTTGCATTTTGTGGCTAATGTGACTTCAATCTTGATAATTTCTAAAAGAAATAGGAAGTGATGGCTAGAATGAGGTTTGAATCAAGAGCCTAACACCCCACCAAAATAAGAGATCCATAGTCTTTTATTAGTAAGTTTAATGGACCTGCACGTAGTGGAGGTTCCAAAAGCTGTTTAATGGCCTGAGTTTGTTCTTTCTCTTTGACTGTTTCTATTTGGAAAACGACAATACCTCTTTTATCAATAACTTCTTTCTGATGATTGTTGTAGCTTTCAAACGGATCAGCGTCTTGGCCTGCTTCAGAAATCGCATTATGCGGCCTCTTTCTTAACTTTTTGTGCAAGATACAATTGATTGAACCCTTTTTTTAGCCCATTTCCTATTTGTTGTTCTTCGTTTTCGCATTATATTTTTATTTGGACATCTTGTTGGAGAGCCCACAGCCCCACACCCTCTTAGTTTTTTGTTTTCATGTAACCATTTTCTCATTTGATTAGGAGAAAAACAACGTAATTATCCCTATCAAGGGTAGTGAAAGTAGACAACATCATATGGCCCCAACCTATCGATGCCTGGGCATATCATAGTCTCATTTGATTTTTTTTCTCCAAATTGGAAAACATCCTCCCTATAACGTTTTTCCCCTATCAATTACAAAGATAAAAAAATAAAAAAAATAAAAAACTATAGACTCTGAACATTCTGCAACTGATATATGTAATGTAAATTATTAGATGCTCTAGTATAAAATCTGCTATGGTTAATTGGGCACGTTCTAAAAAAACAAAGAAAGTATTCACATCGCTTCAATAAATTTGCTCTTCATTTTAGCGCAAAAAAAATCACATTTTTCTATTTTAGTTTTCTACTTTTACCAAAACACTCATCAAATTCTCTATTTTAGTTATCAATTCTTACTATTCTATTTAAATACTGGTTCTCAAGTATTTCTTTATTCTTTATCGAGAGGGAAGATAATGTTAGAAATTAAAAAATGATTTGTTTTTTTACATTTGGCGAGTGACCATACTCGTCAAAATTTGTGAGCACCGCCAAATATTTCTCCAAATTACCGAGCCAAATGTTACTCTTTTTGCTCTCATTTTAGCATCAAGACTCGCCAAAATAACATTTGGATAGCTAGATAAGAATGATCTAGCACTCACATTGGGTTAGTCAAAATAGCTATTACAGTATTCAGCAAATTTGTTGAGTGACAATGCTTAATATGATTCTCTCCTCTTTAGGACAAGTAAAAATAGATAAATAAAGAAGATTTTAAATGGAATATATTGAAAATGAATATCTAAATTTCAAAAGTGAGTAGCTAAAAAATAATTTGTGCTCTTTAGCTAAATTGGGTAAATTCTAGTAAAAGCACACGTGATTCTCAATTCCTCAAAGACAATTTCTAAGGAAACTCTTATCCTAAATGAAAGAGAACAAAAACACATTTGGCTGGCTTCAACCCCAATCGATTTTTTGGAGACAGAATCACCCCATGGAAGATGTTGACAATTGTAAACATCTTAATAAAATGGAAGAAAAAGTTCTTATAAAGGACCCAGAAAAGAAAATATCTTGTTAATTATCTTGAACATTCAATTGCTGATCTTTTTTGTTATTTCCTTCTTTGTCACAGAGAGTTGAATGCTATTATAAGAAAAGTAAGCAAATCTTGTGAATGATATTGAAACATTGGCTTAGGAAATTAATTAAACAACAACAACAACAAAAAATAGTTTTTAGAGTAAATAGTCTATTTAGTATTGCTATGGGGATTCAAGATTTATCAAACACAAGAGAATTTCACATCCACGGCAACCTCTGTAAAACACAACCCAAATTGGAAGTGAAAAAGAAGAACATAAATACATATATGTATATATATAGATATAGATATATATACCCATCACCGCCATCCATAGAGCACCTGGGTGTAGGATTTCTTGATCCACCGGAAGCTTTTCCTCAGAGACCCTTTCACCTTCCCCTCCACGGCATACACCTTATACCCAGCAACCCTTTTCTTCCTCTGCAATTCGGGATCGTTGAAGCTCCAGCTCTTCGAAACAGAGCTCCCAACGCTGCTTTTCCCTTTCTTCATCTTCACCTCATTTACTATCTGGGTCGGCTGCGCCGATGAGCCGGCATAGTTGACGCTGAAAGACCTCAGATCCTGCATGCTTGTCGCCGCAGTTCTGCCGCCGTAGTAGCTCTCAATCTGCATCCCGCCGCCATCCCTGCATGACTTGGATCTGAAATCCTCCATGTGAAGGAATTGACAGGCTCGAGGATGGGCGAGAGAGGCAGGGGAGGAGAAGATGGAGGAGCTTGTTGGGTTTGCTTTTGCTTTGCGGTGTGTGTAATTATTATTATTGTTGTTGTTGTTATTTATTACAATATATATATTTTATATATATATATATTTGGAGTGGAACAGTTGAACGTGGTGTTTCCAGTGAATCCTTAAGGGGTGAATGGGTGATGGACTTTTTTTTCTAGTTTTTCATATATATTTATTTATTTGTTTAATTCAACTCTTGCATGAGGCTGCTCAGTTTGACACACGTGCAACGGTTAAATTTGACTTTTCAAAATGAAAAAGACACTAGAGAATTTGGCAATTCACCACACAAATTTGACCATGAAAAATCCCATCCTTAAATTCTTTGTTGTTGAAAGAGATATTATGCTTTTACGCATTCTTTCATTTTCTTAATTTTTTTTTTAAAAAAAAAAAAATTAAACATGCCACATCAGCAAAAAAAATGCTGAGAGAATACAAAATAATATTTCTCTTATCGAAAACGCTTTCATAAAAATAAAAAAGTCAGTGGAGTTTATTTTTAAATCTAAAAAATTACCTATTATATATATATATATGGTTCAACATAAATTATTTTCATATTTATAACATAGTGTTGAGGGTTAGGCTATTCAAGACAATTCTAGAAGCTAACCCAAATTGAATCACTATTTTGGAGCTAAAGTTTAATTAAAAATAGCTCACAAGATCTTTATAATCACTCCACTTATTTCATTGGGTTCATGGCCCACAAGGGGATATTGCGAGTCAAAGACAAGTTCCAACCCATGAGTTATCTTCTTACTTAAAGAAGTCAAAATTGCAATAGTGCAAAGTGCAAGCATGACAACATACAAGATTCATGTGAGTTATATAGATTTCTTGTAAAAATCCACTTACTCGTGGCTTATTTAAGCTTTCTGTTGACAGTTGACATTTCTGCAACAATGAACCAAGCTCATGAGTTGTTTGATTGAAAAAATTGAAAGTTTGAATTTAGAAGGCATAGATGTGATCCGGCAGCTCTGTTTTCACACTATGGCCATACATTGTGTAGCTTGGCACAATGAATGGGTTATGACAAATATGACACGATTGGAATAGTACCTTCCAAACATGCATGATGAGCAGAAGAAGCGCAGAAGAAGCGCAACGAGTTAAATGGTTAAACTTTAACTAAGTTACTTGAGCCTTAATAATAAGTCACTCTCAAGTATTATCAATTATTAATGCGCATTGGGAGTCTAGTAGCTAATGTCACATATGGATGTGCGGTGCACATCTACTATTACTGCTAAATGCACAACTATTACTTTTGGAAATGCAACTACTATTGTCATTACTGTTGGACGAGCAACTATTGTTACTGATGGATGCACGAAGCGCATCTATTTTTACTGCTGAACGTGCAACTACTGTTACTTAAGGATGCGCACAACACACACCTATCATTATTGTTGGACGCGCAACACACATCTGTTGGACACAGAGTTACTATTATTGTTGAACATGACATTGTTATTACTATTGAACACATCAATATTACTATTGTTGAATATGTATTTTCATCACAACTGGAACAACTATTATCATTACCATTGAATATACTCTTATCATTACTAATAAGATTATAATTACTGTTGTTGTTGGATCGAGTTTTTGACCATCTCATTTGAAAATCAATTGGTGTCCAGTGAGGGAAGTCAAATCTTTTTATGGCATTCAAAATCGCACCCCGCAAGATATCTAAGAGTCGTTCAAGTGAGCAGAATAGCGGCATTGTTAAACCTCAACAATTATTATTAAAGTTACGATTATCACTGCTTCTTAAACTAAACATAGTGACTATTGATCGCACTCATGTGGAATGTCTTGTGAGATTTTGAGCTTGAGTCTTTTGCAGGTCTATAGTGTTCTGACACTCACTCCCTTTAGTTGGCATGAGTTTTGGGATTGACTCCCATTCCCTCATTAAAAGAAAGCGGTGTTCACCTGATTTATGACACCTGATAAAAAATTAAAAAAGAAAAAAAGAAAAAGAAAAAAGCCCAATTCATAGAAGTATATTAGTCTACATCAAACTTGATTTCTTTTATACAAGTGAACCAACTAGAGTCTTTAATAAAAGGCAAATATTCGGTCAGGAATAAATCTTTGGCTAACGTGTGCTCTACGTTGTTTCATGATTTTGTTTTAAACCTCATACCAATTGTCTATGATTTTATATTCTCCAACCTACAATAATAAATAAGAACCAGAAATCAGTGGAGATAATATGAAAAAAATGGTACTTTATTATGGGCAGAATTTTCCTTTAAACTGGATTGGAGAAACTTCCTTCAACTCAGTCTATAAAAATAATAAGTGTTTAAAATATATGTATGTAATTTTTATATTTATTTTTGAACATATATTAATTTAATAAATTAGATTGGAATTGAATAAATTTCTTCGCTCCCGATAATTTAAATAAAATCACCAAGGAATATTTATTTTAGGAAGAAGTAAGAGAGAAATTTTAGAAACCAACCCCTTTGTTAAATGAAGTTAATTAGGTATTAAAATGGAGAGGATCATCAAGATTCCAAGGTATAAACGGTGACGTATAACACCAGAATTCCACCTATTTGGCAACAACCAGAAAGCGACTAATTTATTTGAAAAAAGAAGTAAAGGGGAAACATGGAGACATGGCAGATTGCAAATAAATTATTCGCAGAGTGCCCTTTATATCTTATGATGTAGATAGTTAGATACTTCTGAATTGATCTGCGCCATCTATTTCATCAATCAATTCTTTGATCATAGTTATTCTACGGCTCTCATGCTCTCCAAATCGATCTAGTAGCATGTATCCAACCAATTTCTCTACTCATAAGAACCGAAAGAGGCACTCTTTTTGCTCGTGGCATGTTTCCCTAGTCACAATTGAAAATAACGATATATTTTAAGCGATTTGATTTAAAATCACGTTTTTAGTATGTAAAATCATAATTTCAAATGCACCATAATACAACTAATTCATAGAGGAGTAAACATAGCAAACCTAGAATATAAAATTCTAATTAGAAAGAGAATTGTATTGGACCGAAAATGTATTTGTCACTATAAATTGAGTAAAGTTAGGATACTAAAACTTTTACTACAACTTCATTACGTGACAACTTATGTGTGACACTTATAGAGTTAATCACTAAGTAATTAAATTTAATTGTGACTGATGTGCAGGGGCATAACCACATTAGGAGGCCGTAGTTCCCCAAAATTATATATTTTTATGAGATAATCCCTTTAATTTTATTTTTTTACCGCATACAATTTATTTTTGTTTTGTCTGTCCTCCCTTGCCTAAAAGTCTAATTTCACCCCTGCTGATGTGGCAATATAAAGCTGACTTTCATCTCAATTTATAAGAGAAATGATAATGGCACAACTTTGATCAAACTTTTCTCTTATGTGGCCATTTTAAAAATAAATAAATAAATAAAAAATCTCAAATAATAACATCCTATGTGGTCCTTTTTTTATTTGGTTTTTTTTTAAAAAAAAAAAGTCTTTTTCTTCATAATAATGACCATTTTTACGAAGAAAAATATCATTTAAAAAAAAAAAAAAAAAGAACACATATAATGTTATTGTTTAAGAAATTTTATTTATTTATTTATTTGTTTTTTCATTTTTTGAAAAAATAAATAATCATATAAGAAAAAAGTTAATCAAAGTTGTCAAAAAGTTGTTTGTTTATCGTGCCTCAATTTATTAAAGGAATTGAAGTAAAATTGTAGAAAGAAACCCACACATCCGTTGCCACCTGTTTGTTTTACACGTCATGCCATGTTCTTGTTTCCCGAATGTTGTAAACTACGCGCAGCCATTTCCGAAAGCATTTATATTCAAGTTTTTCTTGGTGAGTAA